>NC_083480.1:9277603-9577603 GCF_030014155.1 Tachysurus vachellii
GCAGTTTATTATGCTCACCATCAGACACAAGCTTTTTTGCTTCTTCTGGCTCTGTAACGTCTCCTCTTTGGCTTGTCAGCTGGATGCGCATCTCATTAAGGTTCTTTGAGACCTGCAGTTCTTGAATTTCCTTCATTATTGCTGATTTAGTGGGTTCCACAGGCTTGAACCTCTCCTGCGTATGTGTCCTTTTGTTCCTTCTTGGATTTGTCATGTGATTGCATGCCTGGTTTTTGGAACATGATGCTTGGATAGTGGAAATGTTTTTTTGTTTTTTTTTTAGCATAATCAGCACAATTCCATGGTGCAGCAGAACTGGGAAGTGGGAAGGATCCTCCACAGAGATACTATCAAAACCAGCCTTGTTGTTGTTGTTGTTGTTGTTGTTTTTTTGGCATGATCTCTCTGAGAATTTTTGCATGGTGCAACAGCACTGGGTATCATGTGTGGGGTGGGGTGAGAGATCCTCCATTGACTGAACAGGAAGGCTAGGCTCCTTCTTCTAGCCAGGGATAAGAACATCCTTCAAAAATCTTTCAGATTTTCATTAGATTGCTTCTGTAACACCTTATGATGGTCTTAGCTAGAATGCCAGGGTCAGGAGCCATGGTATCATGCTGATGCCGAGGCATCTGGTCCTTTCTCTCTTGAATGCTCCACTAGGCTGAGAATAGAGATCACACTGATCTCATGCAGATGCATCTCATGCAGATGCATCATAAGCTAATAGAGACACTCTGATCAATGAGCCATGGCCTACAGACAGGAATATCTACCAGAGTGAAATCTAACCATGTGAATAACTCTCTCCACATATTCAATGTTCTGCTTATATAAAAGTATTACAGTCATGTTTGCACGTTTGCATGCTATTTATAGTAGATTTGTAGCAGCGATGCTCTGTGTAAGATTTGGCAGATGTTTCCTTTTCATTATTAAAATATTTGAATACTGTTAATGGTTTTAATTGTAAAATATCTAAAATCATCTCAGATCAAAAGCTTAAATGTGATACAGGCACCATAATTTGAATTCTCCCAGATAAATTGTCTTCTTCAAATTTTGCCTAATGTTCAGCCAAGTTCATTCTTTAGCTTCTTGATTTTTATTTTAGATCATTTTAAATAGAGGAACACATTTTTCAATTCAAACTATAAAATATTTAAACCTTTTTGTGCTCTAATGTATATGGATTATATGCATTTGCAAGTGCTTTATATAAATGATGCAATGTTTTTGATTTATAAACTCAGTAAGCATTTGTATGTCCTCAGTGTTGGATAAAAGTCTTTTTTTTCCTTATACCCACTTAGATTGTAATGAGATGTGACATTAAATAAAAAGGAGTATTACACTTCTCACAATAAACTAAGGGCTTAAATCCTGTGCGAACCTCCAGCTGGTTATGAGTGAGCCAAACTGCTCGTACTTAAATCTGCTATAAGCCATATTTTTAAGAACATTTAAAGCAAACTACTGTATCATTTCCATAGTGTCTCTGGAAAGAGGTGGTCTGCTCTACCAGTCAATTAGTTTGAAAATGCAAGAAGAGGTTATACATAATACATAAGAAGGTATTGCAGTTATCACTCAAACATCTTCCAATTAAAATCTCTCAATTTGAAACAGAAATTATGACAGATTAAATCTGATAAAAGGCAGAACTGCTCTGTGACAAATGTGTTGTGTGTCAAAAGTCAGGTTTTCAAACCCTAGTACTGCTAGTAAGCCAATTTTGGACATTATAATAAAGGAATAGGGGACTTAGAGGGTATGAACTGATCTTGTGTCCTTAAAATAAATGTTCTTATACTAGCACTGAATTGTAATATCTGCCAGTGTAGGGTGCATTAAGGGTAATCCATAAATCAACCCAGCATTGAAACTGTTTGTCTTTGAATTAATAAATATTTCAGAACATAGCCACCAATTAACTGGACTCGTACACTGCCAGTAAAAAGATAGAAGGTTGCTGTATATGACAGGGCATGATCAACTAATTACCAAGGCTTTAATTAGGTTAATTTTGTAAGCTTAATAAAGGAAACCACAAATATTAGAAGGGTTGTGGGCTCTGCAGGGTCTGGGGGGTCATCTCTGATTTAATGCAATGGGGCACAATATTTTTTAGCATTACAGACAACAGTCTCAGAGAGAAACTTATCACATGTTATATCTATCAGATGAGAGACATAAAGAGTTTACATATTTGACATACAGAAATGTCAGAGATGTCTCCCTAAGCCATGTCAACTCATGCTAAGGAGTAATTTAGCCATGCCATTAAAGCTAATAAGTTTATGACACCTGGAGATAAAACTAGCGATACAAATATGTGTTTGTCAATCAGTGTTGATGGAAAAGCAAGCAGGATGTTCAACTGCTTTAAGAAAACATATATTTTCTTAAAGATGAACACATGTGGGAAATATGAGCGGAAATGACCTTGTATAACCGTGCTGTTTATGAACAAACCTTGACAAATTGCATAGTGAACAATCTCCTCTCTCAAGGCAGGGTATCCCAAACTGAATATTGAAGAACGGCTAGTTAATTTTTAGCTGGGCACAGCTGCTAAAGTTTACAATCTGCCAGGAGCGACAACAGACAAATTACAGGAATCTTAAACTTTCACCCTCTGCCCCAGTGCTTTCTAGAAAAGTGGAGCTACTCTCACAATACTGAAGGACTTGGTTTGTTTCCAGGGTTTCACCACATAGTATATGCAGATCCCTGTATTGCTCCAGTAATCCATGGCTGCAGACAGATTCTATCTACAGTTTGAGACAAGCTAAAAAACACACTGCATGACTAAGAAACAGAGAGGGGTTATCTAAAAACTTAAAAAGTTAACTGAATCATGACTGAATATTTGTTATTGAAAAGAAATATGGTTTCTACAGTATCTCTCTCCACCCTAGAGACCTTAACAAGGCACACACTAGATGTCCGAAACAACTGGCATAAAATATTTACCAGTTTGCCTCAAAAAGATGGCATCTGGAAGAAAAAATGGTTATCTATGAATGTGATGACCTTTGTGCATTTAACCATGGGCCAGATTCTATTGCCTTCCCTTCTGCATCAAGTCAGCCAGAAAAAGTATTTCAATAAATAAAGTCTGCAAACTTTGGAGATTTTCCAGGGACATATGAGGTTCCAGACGGCATAATCATTGGAGCTTAACGGACATGCTCAACATAAAAAACAACATTGAAATAATGTTATACGTGGTGTTTGAGGTCACATTATATATATACGGAGATAATACCGGTCCTGACCCAAATAAAATGTCTGCCATGATGGAAACACCCCCTCTCACATTCAAAAAAATACTACATAATAATCATAGCATTACTATGCCTGACATACTTCTCATCTCAGTACAAGAAGCAGAGCTCAATGCATCACTTAGACAATAAATAATGCTGTATGGAAAATGGCAGCTAGCACAGAAAAGAACAGTGGTCAGTGGACAGTGGAAATCTTCTCTACCCCTTCAGTAGTTCTGTCTAGTCAAAAATACTAATCACAATTTTCAGAATTCAATATTTAAACACAGACCAAGTACACAACTACCGTGACCTGGGCAACCCTGTGAAAAGACCTCATCAATGAAACACTGGTCAAATTCTTAGTCAGGAAACAGTCTAGAGAAGTACTGCATTCAGGTATATGAGTACATTGTTTCAGATCTTCCTGAAACAAATCAATCAAAGTGGTTGTCCACAGAAAAAGAACAATGTACTACTCCAGATATAGCCCTACTGGCCTATTTGTGACAAACTACTTAGAAGTGTGATACAGTAGTTTCCAAGGAACTGAAACCATAGCTGTAGAACACAGCCTTTTAGTATCCCATTAAAACATTTGATAATTAGCCCAAATCAGTCAGCTAATGTAGTGTCTGGGTTTTTTCAGAGATGCTGCTGGTAAATAGTGAAGAGTCATTAACGTCACATGTGGTGCCTGGGACAGAATCAAAGATGTGCCAATAGTTTCCCAATACAGTGCTAAAGCATGGTCATTATGGCATTTTCAATATCATAAATCATCAAAAAATCATCTAAGCAAAGTCATTGTAAAGCTCAAGGGAGAATTAGTAAGACATGGCATTTACGAAAACAGGTTTGTCCTAAAAAAAACTCATGGGGTATTTCCTGTAAAAGAATGCTCGCATGCAGGGTTTAAACATTCAGCTGCACAGCTGCTGATGGGGCAAACCAAATCTCCAGGAGAAGCCATGACACCCAGTTAATAAGGAGACAGGTAGCCTGATGCCTTGCTAAAGATCTTCTTAATCCACATTAAAATAGCAGAATGCTGGGTCTGTAGACTAAAATCATTCTCTAGTCCTATCCAATATGCCACCTGCTAAGCACACACTGGTAATATTGCCACCTGTACTCACACCTGCTGCTGAGGGCACAATTTCCACAAGGGTATGATGAGCAACTTTAAAAACAGATTAATCTCATTTAAAAAATAAACATAATTTCACTTGTTAAGGAATTGGATCTAGTCAGTTTTTGTTGGTTTGTTGTTTCAGTGGACGCATGTGTCCAAGACATGCCTCGGACGAACCCAACATGGCTACGCACTTCCAGCTAAGATCTCCTGATGTCAAATGTGTTTGCTGATGCTGATGTCCATTACAGTTGGGTCGTGCATAAACTTGAATCTGTTTTTTCCAAACGTGCATGATGTCAGTATATCGTACACCACCCCCACCCACCACCCCCCTCCCCACATCCAACCACATAGAAACGACTTACAAATGCAAGAAAGCTAAATAGTACAGAAATATACATTTCACTTATATTTACATTTTACATATATGTGCTTTGTATGTTTTAGTACGACAATGACTGTTCCAAGTATAAGTGTACTACACTTAATGCTGTTTATAGCCAATTTTGCTGGATTCATTTATTAATCCAGATATAATTATCTGCTTGTATCTACTGATCATTGTGACTCACAAACACAGAGACAAGCAATCTTTAACTTCATGTTATTATTATTATTATTATTATTATTATTATTATTATTATTATTATTATTATTACTACTACTACTACTACTACTGCAACTACTGTTACTACTATTATTACTACTTACTCCTGTTATACTCTTCTCAAATCTTCAAAGCAATAGACCGTACTTGTGTGTGTGTGTGTGTGTGTGTGTGTGTGTGTGAGAGAGAGAGAGAGAGAGAGAGAGAGAGAGATGCGCTTTCTGCAGTCGGACTTTCGGCGTCATTGAGAGACTACTAATGCAGTGCGCCTAAAGGATCTGCGGTCCAGGGGATGCCTTATCGACCACGTCCACACCACACAATGATTCAGACAGGAACGGAGGCTGCAAACTTTTGAGCGGAGGTGGTGTGTGTACGTGTGTGTGTTATGATTCATGCAGAGAGAAGCTGAAACGTAGAGTTCCGCTAAATTATTGGAAACAAAACCTAAGGACGCCGAGTCGGAAGAGAGGACGCGCGTGGAGCAGGTTACAGCTACAGAGGCTTTTAAACCCTGAACCTCATCCTTCCCTTCTAAACAGTGTGCAAGGTTTGTCTGGAGACTGTCCCGGATATAAAGACGAAGCTCGCGTTATCAGAATCTTTCATTCCCCCGTTTTGCTGTGAAATCCTCCAGCAGCATCCGTGAACCCCGCAGTCTGCTCGAGATGGTTCAGTCCGCCTGCGCGAATCCGCTCCCGACGCGAGGGGATTTTTCTCAGCGCCGACACGAAGCAAATCTTCCCGTGAAAACCATCTGATAATAGTGAACATCCGCCGAGACGCAACAAAACCCCCGAAACAACACCGCAAATACCTGCCATGGGCGCCACTTTGAAATCGGAAGACGCGGGACTTGTACGGACTGCCTGTGAATGCGCAGGGAAATCGGGGAGAATAAGGTTTTTCTTACTAATGAAGACGGGAGTAACCTCGCAGCCCTGGAACCGGCTTCTGCTTTTGTACATTGTGCTGCTCGCCGCCTCGGTTCACGGCAACGGTAAGTTTTGCAGTTGGCGCGCGCAGAGCGGCGGCTGATGCACGGGGATGCATGCATGCGCACCCCGGCTCTCTGTAGACACTATATACACTGTATACACTACAGACCACCTGCCGTGTACTCCTTTACACACGATATATTCTGCTGGGCACAAAATTATGCTTTTTTTTTGGAACATGCAGTGTATCGCATCTGTTATTCCTCTTCAGGATCTGAGTGACCCGTTCCAATGCAGGTTACATGATGCGCCGAGTACTGGAATGACCTACACGTTTAGTTTCATCGCAGTCTAATTACAAGCTAAATATTGCGGCACGACTGCTTTATGTTGTATCATCGATGAGCCTACAAGATGTTTCTATGCGGATATTTGTTAACGCGGCATGCTGTCATGCTATGGAAAACGGATCCATATCCCAAACTCGAACACGTACTTAAAGTGGCTGACAGAAATGTGTGTGTGTGTGTGTGTGTGTGTGTGTGTGTGTGAGGGGGCGAGAAAGAATAAGGGTTTTTATTAGGACGGGGGCATGTGTGCGGGGGTGGCATGAGCATTGGCGCGCAGACAAAACGTTATTTGGGCGCAATCCTTCACCACAAGCCATTTCTCAAAATCCAATTTTCTATACGCTAAACAATATTACATCACCTATCAATAGGATGGAGTTTTGTGCCAGGGCGAACTTTTAAAACTCACTTATGGGCTGTTGGCCTAATGGCTTTAACGAATAGCAACAGATCATAAAACCAAAAACCTAATCCTTTTTGCCACGCGTTTTCTTATGGAATTTAGTCTGAATTCCAAAAAGTCTTATTTATCCGATACGTTTGTTTGATGACTTCTGTCTCTCACATTCACTGTAATCTAGTTACGAGTCTGTGCAATCTACAGAGAATAATAATTCTACTAATAATTTCATTTTGCTCTGGACTGAAATGTTTACATTAAGTCTAAGAGTTATAGAGATGCAGCTTATTACTGATCTCTCCAGAGCTGTCTGTCCTTACCAGTTTTAATCATTTCTTCTAAACAAAATCGTGATATATTTATTGTGCTAAGGAGCGATGGGTAGTTTACTGCTTAGCATTTTTCTTTTCTTAGTTTGCACGGCGTTGGTAAAACAGCCCCCCAAGCAGTTGCCCTTTTTTCCCATTAAGCGGCACCAAAGCTTCACCATATCTGAGCAAAAACAGAAATAAATCCAAATGCGACGCAGTTTATTTAATTAAACACTTAAAGCTAAAGGCAGCGAGCTTTATGCTTCATGCGAAGGAATTCTAAGGTGACTTTTGAATTGACGGCCGCCAGTTCAGATTTGGAGAGGGGATCAAAGCAAATTAATATACAGCACGTTGTATAATGTTTTAAGGATTTCATTTCTACAGCTTGGGACCACATATCATTTTGAAGCTCCACGATGTTAAATGAAGACCTCTAAAAATGAGAAAATGTGAATAGATTTAGGATTCAGTAACGCACTCATCCACACCATTAAGTTCTCACTATGGTTTGAAGCTGTTTGGTAGTCAAAGTCTAAGGTTAGTGTTGTTTGGCACACTCACACAGTGCTGAGCTCACTGATTCACTTAGCTTTTATACTACTTTTTAAATCTGAGTCAGAAAATATTATATCCTGCAGATCTAAAAGATAATAGATGGCTTAGATAAATCAGTAGAAACATCAGGCATCTCCATGATGCAACTTATTGTAAGGCTCCGTTCAGTCTTTCTTCCTCATGTTGGAGATGCGTTTGAGTAAGGAGTCACTTTCTTGTTGTTACATATCTTACAATGTAAAATGGCAGCATGTGTTGCTATGTTTTCTAACTATAGAGTTTAGACAAGAGCTGTTATATGAAAGAAGGAAGCATAACTATATCTAAATCACTTTTAGAAAGGGGTGTTCTTTTTTCTTACAACATACATATTAACATGCATCACCAGGGATATGATAAGTTCAGCCCTGCGGTTGCAGGTGTTTAAAGAAAGCTTACAATTTCTCCTGCAGAGATTTCACTAGAGAGACTAACGAATAGTTGCATATCTAATGTGATGTGTTTGAAAAAAAAAAACACACACACAAATGCACCATGCCATCTTGTATCATGTTGCTGTCTCCTACATGGAGGGAAATATTGATGATGGAGAGTTTAAAATATAGTCTATCTTTTTTGTGGATTTACAAGAAAATTCAAGGAGAACAGGGTTTTGAGATGTGTTCATTTCGATATAATGTCAAAAAAGGCAGCAAAGAAAACTGACTTCTCAGATTTGGATGTGTACTCATTGTAATGTAGTAATGATTAGAATATTAAAATTCATGATAAATGATTAGACACTTAATATTATATGCAACTGATAAACACTGTTAAAGCAATATAATCAACAACATAATGGTGTTATGTGGCCTTTACTGCCTGAAGTTGATTATTTTCCAAAAACAGCAGGTCCTTAATTTGCTGTAAACTGTCATTCCTTAACCAGCCTCTCTTTTTTTCTCGTTTTGAAGTTAATAAGACAAAGAAGATTCCATTGCCAGTAAACATTTTGAAGGAAAATAAAGCTTTTTCTATGACATAAATTGCTGACACAAAATGCGCCTTCAAAATGCTAAATACATGTCACTAAATACAAAGTGTCAACATATAAAGGATTTCACACATTTTTAATTCTTTTATCAGCAGCATCCACTGTACAGGATCCTGTAAATTAATTTTTATGACAGAAATGATTATGTATCCAAACAGAATTACCGTCCGTACTGTTAATGAAACTGATCCACACAAATCCAACACATTCTTATCAGTAAGAATCAAGCATTCACCAGTGTCAACTGGCCTGTGTTAGAGGCATTATTCCCAAGAAATAGGAAAACACAGCCCACTCTATAGGTGTTCAACATCAGCACCAAAGGTAGACAACAAGCTCACTCAAGTGCTACAGTGAAGAGCTTACTGTAGCTCTTGTTCAGAGTTCCATTTACAGAGGTACAAAGAGCAAATGGTAGGTACGTGCTTTAGAAGACAGCACAGGTTTTTCTGCTGCAATCTCAAGCGGCAATGCATTAAGGACCACGGACAGCTCCTTAGTGCGCAAAGTCACATGAAAAGCCAGCAGGCCTAAGTGGGAGCTTTATGAGTTTCACACCACACCATGAAACTGCAGCAGAGCTGTGTCCTGACATGCACAAATGGTTGTATTTACTCAGAATATTAATATTGGGCCCTCTGTTTGTATGGAAAACTAATACAGGAGTATTATGCATTGCTTCATTTCAAGCGTTGCCTACATAGAAATCCAAAATGTACAGTGTAAAAATTAACCATTACACACCAAATCCATTATTTATATGTGTAATTTACAGAAGGATGTTGTGGTCATAAATGTTAATTAAAATTAAGAAAGAAACTGAGCAAACCATGTACAAGTTCAGTTTCATACAGCAGTTAAGAACATCAGGCATCGTAGCTCTGCTTTAACCTAATGAGGTAACAGGATGTGCTGATGGTGCTCTCGTAATTGCTGTGGTGGTTTCAGGTAAATGCTGATGATGTGGTCATTATGCCAAAGTGGGTTTATAATGGCAAGAAGTGAACACAAGCATCGTCCTTTCAAAGAAATGGGCATTCCTTTCCAGACCTCGTGGCGGATTCCTAATGATAATAGCATCATAGCCTCAGCTTCTACTTTCCCTGTTCAGGTTTATGTTTCTTTCTGTCATTTCGCATTGCAGTCAAAGCTCTGAGGTTACATAATGGCATAAAATGTAGGAGGTCTAAGTCAGCTACCTATACAAACATACTTGCTTAATTTCATTAGTTTACAGTGTCTAAGAGGAACATAAATGATTTAGGTCATTTTATTCTCATGAGTATCTCATGCTGTGATTCAGGCATTTACCTTTCTTGGCAGGAATATAAAAGCTATGTCTTGCTACCAGTATGACATATCATTTATATCTTAGCTTGAGATCTTGGGACATTTCCTTCAAAATTAGAATCAGGCAACATGAAATTATCTTGATATGTATTAGCCCTGCAGCCTCCTCAAGCTTTTTATGCACACAGATTTGCTGTTTTTTTATTTTTGTGATTAGATTAGACCACATATTTTAGCTATTCATGGCTCTAGTTGGAATTCTCTCTTATGCTAATTGGCTCTATTAGTTACTGCATTGTTTAAAAATGCCTAGTTATTTCTGAAACCAGTTACATCAGAAACACACTTTCTTTGAATCACTTTTTTAAATGAAATGGTACAATTTTCTTTCTTTAAATTCACTTTTTTAAATTAAATGGTACATAGAAGCCAGAGAAATGAAATCCGGTGTATAAAAAACTATGTATAAAGAAAAAGAAACAGTAGATTATAGAGAAATTGAGTGGACAAAAAGCCAGCAGGAGTGGGGCAGCCATCACGTTTTAGTGCGCTGACGACAGGAGGTTGTTAGCTGCTCTAATCTCTGTCGATGCTGAGGATCTGTCACAGCTGTTGTACTTAAGCACAGGTGTCCATCATTCTTTGATCAGTTCCAGAGGACCCTGTTGAGATGATTGGCTGGATGTAGGCAAGACATTTAACAGGTTTCATTTCATGCATTTGGTTACTGTTGAATTATTGCTGGATTATAGCTATATGCTGACAATTATGATTTTTTTTTTTAAATATCATTTTTATATGTAACAGTTTGGTGAGGTCTCTATAATGTTTATTGCATTTATTTACTGGAATGATTGTCAAGAGGAAGGCCAAAGAGGAGATATATGGATGTGTTGAAAGAGGACATAAAGTTAATGTTGTGAGAGTAGAGGTGGTGGAAACAGATGATTCACCGTGGCGACCCCTAACAGGAAAACCGAAATAGAAAAAAGATTTACTGTAATTTAGCTGTAGGTATTATACCACAGTTCTATAAAACAACTTAAAGTTAAAACTGACTAACTGAATTTCACTTATAAGACAACATCAGACTTGAAACGCTGCTTGTCCAGACTGATTAGTGCACCAGAACTAATTGTTGTATAAACAGATTTACTCAATATTTCTTTAATCACTGTGCAATACTACAACCAAAACTATGACTACTAATAGTGGCAGCAATTTGGTGCAGTAGATAACATTCACAGCTCCAGGATTCCTAGTTTGATTCTGATTACCTGCCTCTAGCTTTGCTTGTAATACTGTACCTCTCTCTGTGTGGGCTCATTCCAGGATCTCCAGTTTCCAGATTGTGCTAGGTGCACTGGCTACACTAAATTGCCCAGAGGAGAGACTGAGATTTCTGTTGTAGAAGTAGAAGCCTTTATTTTGTCACATGTTCATTACATTGAACCCAGATCCTCCAATCAACAACCCAGCATGTTAACCACTTGAGCTACCACTTTCCCTTCCCGGCGTGTGCATGGCGCCCTGTGAAGGACAAAGATTCTTACTGAAGATGAATGTATGCATGAAAGAAAGGATGGAATATGCAGCTATGTGTTTCCAAAATCAGTGATATATCATATAGATCACATATTATATTTCTTTACAAATAAGACCAACTCTAAGTTTCCAAGGCTAAACAATTCACCATATTTAGACAAGAAACACAAAAAATGAATCCTGTTCATATACACAGCATGCACAATAAGAAAGAATCAAATTTGATGTTCATGTGTAATGAATATTTCTGTATGGATAAATATAGCTAAGACATGTCATGTTTTGTGGCATTACAAGAAGTACCTTATAATGTTCTCAAAACATAACTGACAGATGACTCTTTTTGTGCTTTGTATATTTGCGCTGTATATTCTCAATAGCAGAGCGAAATGAAGGATGATTGTATGATTAGTGCGTAGTGGAGTATCTTCAGCTTTATGATCATGCGTGGCATAACTCAGATCTAGGAAACAGAGGACACGCCACCGTAGTGCCTCTGGAAACAGAAGCTAACAGAGCGGCTTCCAAAACTGAGATTACGTAAGTATCAACATAAGTATAAATAAAAGCGTAGTTTCTGTAGAGATTCTTTAGTCGGCTGAATTTTGGTGCCACTCCAGGGCACTAGGTTCAATCTTGAGTACAGATTAATGTCTGTGTAGAGTTTCTCATGTTCTCCCCATGTCCATGTGGGTTTCCTCCAGGTTCTCTGGATTCTGCTTGGTTAGATATGGTGTAATCCCACCTCACACATTGTTCTAGGTTTAAGCTCTGGATCCACTGGAAACCCTGATCACAATCAAAGAATGGAAGGATGAATACTTTTGTATGTTATTGTACTTTGAAGCTTTGCTGGATTAGTGTAAAAAGAAAAACATTTGTTTTTTTGTTATAAAGAGAGCTTTGAAAAGGATATTTTAAAACTGCACCACATTTAAGGCATAACAAATCATCAGTCCACTTGACTGAAAGTACTGATTCTGTACATGCTTGTGGGACAAATGTAGAAATGAAAAATTTTAACAGGAAATGGAAGTAAGTAAAGCAAGGTAACGTACAGTAAACAAAGCAGGTGGATGAGGAAATTCGCCGATTTGTTCTTAGTTGTTAAGCATTTCTTTGCTGTTAATTTCCTCTTCTGTAGACAAATTTACATTAATGACTGTTGAGGAAAAGAGTGTAGAGTTAGCGCTGCATGACTGGTGATCTAGAAGTAGCGAGGGTATCCTCTTATTGAGATTCTGTCCTTTCACTCCCTTGCTCCGTACTCGTTGTCATGGGGATGGCATGAAAACTGCTTTTGCCTGAGCAGTGAACAATAAACAATCCGACTACATGGGTCGTTCGACATCTCTCCTCCTCTGCTCGAACATTTCAGCTTGCCATTTCAAGGAGTATTACTTAGAGAGAAGCTAAATAAACTCACTCACAAACATGACCTTGCTCCATATGAATAGAAAAAAAGGTCTATAGAATGGAGGTTCATAAGAACCTCTGTGGCTGGACATGAATGTTGCTTGTTGTGCAGAAAGGTAAGAATACGGAAGCTGAAGTCATGGTTGCGTATTGCCAGATTAAGGCAATTTCTCTGCAAGCCCATACGACAGCACTGAACACTGGATCATTGTTGCTTGGTAATGGGGATAAGAGCACACAAGATTCTGTCTGAAATACCACATTATTCACACCCCTGCACAGATACATGCCTTGCTGAAATGTGACGCTCACAACGAAGGCAAATTCATTTTAAGCTACTTCTGCTTGTCTAAATCAACTGATGTGTATGTGTGACTCACCTTAAAATGACTGACATCATTTGTGTTTGAGATGCAAGCAGAAATTTTAGCTGAATATTCACCTCAGGTTAGTTACAGCATATCTGATTAGTCACTCAGCATAGTGGATGCATAATTAATGTGAACACACTGCTGAGATGGTATGAATGTGTATATATGTGAGTAAAATATAGATTTCCAAATATACAAATATGTTAAGTACAGTACAAATGTTTACAACATGGATTGTTGTGTCTTTGCTGCTTGTTTGCATTATTAACCGTCCAATCCACTGGAAAAACAAAAGATGCCACCTCACCAAAGTAGGGCCCATGTTCTTGTCTTTCCGCTGCATTTGCCATGCTATTAAAGGCCAACACCATCACCCCACAAAGACATTAAGCTAATGTATAGCTTCTCTCCGGAAAGCTGAGGTTGGCGATTTCCTTTCTAATGGTGGGCATTCTTAGGTTAATCCTGCTATGATGTACTTTGGAGGCATATGCCCTGGCACATTAGACTGGAAAATAGTTGTGCCAATAGAGATTTGTGCTTCTGAGTAGGTCAATTTTCCCCTTTGGGTTTGCATATTTTGATTTTGCTTGTTTGGCCTGTTGTTGAATAGTGGGCATGCACTTTTTATCTGAGCGTTTACCCTTGATATAATAATGTCAAGAATCCTGCAAAATACAAATGAGCATTTTAAGAAACCGGCTTTTCTTTTTTAATGAACGTTTGTGGGTGTTTGAATTGTGGCATGATCCAAAAATGCAGAATATAATAGATAGATAGATAAACAGCCAAATGACCATAAATAACAAATATAGCACAATTGTATACACTCAACAAGCTAAAAAAGCTAAACAAGGCAAAAAAAAAAAAAAATATATATATATATATATATATAAATATAAAATATTAAACATGAACCTGACATTGCTGTATATGTGTATATATATATATATATATATATATATATATATATATATATATATATATATATATATATATACACATATACAGCAATGTCAGGTTCATGTTTAATATTTTTAATGAGAATAAGTTTTTAGAAATGTAGATTGTCAATGTACATTTTCATTGTTGTTCAGTTGTAAGTTCAGTCACTTAACCATTAATGCAGCACCACTAGAGATCACAACTCTGACTGAAATTATTTGTAGTAACAGTGAAATAACATACCCTTCAGTTATTCTTGATCAATTTTCCTCAGCAGTTTTGCTTTTCCTCAGGGCAATTAACAGAGGGAGGAAGTGCAGGCAGATCATTTCTGAATACACCAACGTATTTAACACAGACAAACAAACCATTTTTCATGTTATATGTCATGGGAAAGGAGTTGTCATGATATTTAAAGTTTCTCTTGATGTCAGTAAATGCACAATGCATGCAGTTAATGCTCTGAATAAGCAAGGCCAAATTAAGCATACAGGTATGAGTAATGCTGCGCTTTATGTTTAAGGTCAACTTGTACTATGTTGTAGTTTAGTATACTAATGTTTTTAAAGAAGTCCTAAAACTCTAAAATCCTGCCTTATATTTGTCATCTGTTGCATTGCTGACGCTTTGCTGTATTTTATTAGAAACTATTTTCTCTGACATTTAACTAGCTGGTGAACACATTTTATAGTCCTACTTGCTGTAGTCACCAACATTATTCTAACTGATTAAGGACAGCATGTATCACTGATATAAAGTAGCTTGAAAGAGTTCGAATCGATTCAAATTTACTTTAACTCATCATGCTAATGTCTTCTGTTTAATAGAACATGAACATTTATGGAGAAAATGATTACAAATAATTGTGAAGATTAAAGACATTGTATGATATGCCCAAGAAAATCCTTCTTTTTAGTCATGTTAGAGACACTGCTATCTTTACTCCTGAGTACTAACACAAACAAGACTTCAGGCAAAAATCCTTTGCCCATATGATTTTACGAACAACCTCATGCAAAAAATGAGAGTAAATCTAGAGCACAGATTCTTGACCCCAACTTAGCGACAATTTTCTTAATATGGTGTTCAAATTGGATCACTGTCTAACTTTATGTGAATCTGATACCATTTCATCAGTTTAGATAATGCATTGATTTTGGTAAAACTACATAAGCTAACTAGCTACTAGCTCTGTTAACTAACTCTAGTAAAAGGACTAGTTAAGTCCTTACTGCTAATTAAGCAAGCTGATCTAATGAGTTGTACTAAACATTCAAGCTAGCTGTAGCCATGTTCAGTTGCTTCAGTATTAACGCTAAAGAATGTCTGAAAGAAAAAAAACAAGGTTTTCAACATTACTGTAGGTTTGCGCTGAGACTTATCAGATTACTTATTACTACAGTTAAAACTCTAGTGCCTTTTTTGCCTGACTAGATGCTCACCATTTGAATAAAATGAGTCTAACTGTATTACAGCTGTTCATGAACAGATATTTTGTAACCCATGAGGAGAGCATAATGCTGTGATTAATACGCTGTAATCACATATCAATTTTCGCTTCAATTAAATGTTTCTGTTGTCAGTGTTGTCACATATGTTTATGTGTTTTACATGACATAATACTGAGAAATATGAAATATAAAACCTTGTAGTGAATGCCAGCATGATAGTTACCCTTACTGGAGTCAATTAATTTCAAACTTTCTGCTTGTAAAAACAGTGTCACTGAGTTTAAAAGGCTACAGACATTTTGACATTTGAGAAATGCTAAAGAATCTGATTGGATTAAAGACTTTCCAGTGCTCCTGTGATCACAGTGGCAACACATGTTCATTATAATCTTAAGGTCACAGATATTTGCATGTTATATGTACTAAGTCCATGAATGAGTGCATTAAAATGAATGCCCCAGGCAACAGCAGCGGCTGGTGTAAAATGAAAAGTGCCACGGACAGGTTGAGGCATGCCGCAATATGCAGTGTCACTTCTGGTGCAAATGGACTCTGGAAACCTTCAGTCTCTGATTTATGTCCATTTTTACTTGATGCTTCAAATGGTGTTGTACTTTAGATGATAGGAAACTAATTATCATTATATTGTCCCATTGGCATCATATCTGGTCACACATACATCTGCATGCAAGGAAAAGCTGGTGAGCTTATTTGTATACTTAATTTGTTTTAACAATGAATAGTGACATAATACCTATCCAAATGGGTATGTCAGTATTCAGATATTGGCTCATCAAACAGCTAACCAGGTATTCGAAAACTAATGAATATTCATACACCACATTCCATTAAACAGCTACTACAGACCACCAGAATTATCAGGATATTGCTATGCCTTGAATATTGGAATTAAGCTTGTAAATGTCATGTATGCTTTATAGACTGAATACTTGTTGAAGTAAAACAAAAAGCAAGTGTATTAACAGAAGAAATAAAAGCTGGAAAATAAAGCTTTTTGCTGGACTTTTTGGTAGTATTTACCCGCATCTACTGTTCTAACAACTCACCCCAATTCTTCACTTACTAAACCCCATTCTTTAGTTCTTAGAAAGTCATACAAAACCTCTTATAGAAGAGAATTATTATAGCAATTCTGATTAAAACAAAACAAAATAAACAAAAATACCTATAAATTCAAGAATTGCGTATACCACTTTTACTGCCAATACAGCATAACTACAGCTGAAAGAGCTCATGAGCTAACAGTGTTCCTTATGCTTGTAATTTTTATTTATATCCTATGCTTTAAAGGCTAGAATTATAGATAAATATTGAGCTAAATGCATATGGATGCTAATACAAAAGATATAGTTGAATAATAATGTAGACAAAGTAAGTTTATCAGGAAAAATAACAACTATATTTGTGTAAGCTATATTTTTGTAAACAATTTAACTGTGGTAACAAAGCTAACAAAGGTCTGTATGCTAACTATTGTAAGCAAGGTCAATAAGAAAGCTAATGAAAGATAATTTGACTGGACCTAATGAAGTTTGTTGTGCTATGTTATGCTAGGTAGGCTAAATCTAGTAAAGTGGCAAATGTTGTGTCCCTTTAATTTTGATTCAGAAGACGTTGTATCGGTTTCATTTACTTTACACACAACAAATCTTTTAATGATGGATTGTTTTGACAGCAATCTCAGCTTTCTGGAAACAGCAGCATTCTGTATTTACCTCTTCCCTCTGCAGGATAGCTGGACTTGAATTACTAGCAACCATGAAAGTCTGCCAGAATCAGTCCTTCCTCTTGATCATGCTGGTTCTTTATGTCTAGCCTGAGTGAATAGAACATGAAATAACAGAGCGGGCTATGAACAGACTACAGACAGAGAAGCAGGAGAATACATTTAATTCATTGCCTCAGTGAGAGGATTGCTTGGAAAAAAATGTGATTTCATCTTAAAAAACCTCTCATAGACTCACAGCAGAATATACGCATCCAGAGTCAACATCCACAGAGCTGTGTTTTACAAATCGATTATTCTGCTGTGTATAAACAGGGATTTAATGGTTTATCTTTGTCAACAAACATTACCATACTGACATTTTTCTCCAGTGAATGACATCACTGGTTGGGAATGTTTTACTACAAAAAGGAAACATGCAAACTGATGGGTGTTCTAAGTAATCCAACACTGTCAGGTCCATTTTATTTAGTTTAATTTAATTTTATTTCATTTAATTTCCCTCCCACACTTTGTCTCTCCTCTTTGTCTGTTTCTCCTGAGGCCTGCTTGTGGACACTCTGTAGGATTGCTGTCCTGTCTGCGTATGGCACGGCAGCGATCGATTCATCAAAGTGTCATGCCAAAGCGCAGCGGCCCTGTAGCAACAAAACAACAGCAGAGGCAAAACAAACACGGCTAGGTTCTCGAGGTGGTCTCCGTAGTCCCACTTAACAAGGTCAAGGCATTTCATCAGTTTCTGTGTAGCCATGCACATTCGCTTCTGAAGCCCTAACACGATGCATGAAATCCAAACGCATGAGTAGGCAGCGAGCGCTCACCACTCTTCTATTTTCTATTCATTGTATAATTTTGTGCTTCACGCAGCCTTCACTGAATTCACACACAACATTTTACAGATACCTGAGCTAAAGGAGAAATGGAACACTATTTTGGATTTTTTTTTTTTTTCTGCACAGATCAATTTAATACATCATCTCATTTTATAATGCATAAGTAATATGGTGGACTGGCAAAGTGCATTTGATCAGATGGTAATGCATCCTTTCTTTGACTCTGTTAGCTGTATGACTTGGATTGGAATAATGCTTTAAATGATTGTACATCCAGGTTTTATATCAAAGAATGCATATTGAAATTTTTGCAGTAAATTCACTGCAATTCACTGACACTGGCTTGTAAAATGTATACACTATGCACATTAGCATTGTATAGAAAAGCTAATGTCAGTGAATGATCTCTCATAATGACAGACATGATCTCATTATTCATCCCTTTTTAAATGTTTCCTGTAGAGCTGATTAAAAATGTTGTATATCTTTTATTATACACAAATTCAGATGCCTAATACAAAGTATTATTAATCCAAAGACCAAAACAGTCAAGAAATGTTCTTTTTACTGTGCAGTACTAGTTCTTATTTTATTGCCAGACAAAGACAACTCTAAACTGGAACCAAATGATTTAGAACAGTTTCCACATCTTTGATATACACCTGAATAAAATTCTTGGTTTTAACTCTTTTTCTTTAGAGGCCAAAAAAAAGTTTTTGTGTTGTCCATGTTCAGCATTGAATTTCTTTGACATGTCACACACACAACAGTGGTGCTTAATGCCTCAAATGAAAGTAGACACTCAGACAACACTGTCTTGACTAATTTTATGTCAGACTTGAGGTGATAATATTTCATTTGTTTAAACAGATAGGAAATGTCCGATAAGTCGATTTCCATTCCACCGGTAGGAATGAATGGCAGTGTCCTGGTAAAAAGGGTTAATTAAGCATGTCAGTCTGCTTCTTCATTGCATGTCTAAGACACAACAATGCTGTCAGGAAGGTCTGAGCAGAGAGATTTGCTGTTTACAAGGACTGAGAACAGATGATATATGATATATATGGCACAGCAGCATAGATTAGCTTGTGGAAGGAAAGTTACAGTATGTGCGTTGACAGAAAGATGAAACAGTTTAGAAATATTTTGCTGTTCATAACGAATAGGAAATTGCAGAGACTACTGGAGCAAGTGGAAGCAAATCTGTTGTATATGACTTCAACTGAGTATAAAAATAATCATCTTACAATTTGCTAAATTTTGTGGCTTAACATGCTATTGTACAATACACTTGAGACTTACAGTCCACTGCCCGTTAAGACAACTACAAAGCAAATAATGGTGACTGCAAACCCAGAAAAAATTAGTGTTTTATGTAGTCGTTCTACTGTACAGTACAAAGATTACTCTGCATTAAAACAAAAGAAAAATACCCCACAATGCCTATAAAGTAAGTCCAGCCAATACGGTCATATACATAACAGACAAAAACAGAGCAGAGTTATACATTTACAGCAATGGAAGATGCTGTTATCCAAAGCAGCTTAGGTTTTATACATTTGAAGGTTAAGGGTTTGCTCAGGACCCCAGCAGAGACAGATTGGTGGGCCTGGATTCAAACTCACAGCCCAACACCTTAATCACCAAGCTATGACAACTACTAGTTACAGCTACAGTTACAAATCCAACTAGTTTGATTAAGAGTTTAATAATAACTGAAAGAACTGGGTCTTAATTCATGTAAGTTAGAATTACTCAATGTTCACGGGATATGGTAGCCTAGTGGTTAAGATGTTCGACTACTGATCAGGAGGTCGTGTGCTCAAATCCATGCTGGGCCCCTGAGAAGACCCTTAACCCTCATGTCCTCAGTTGTATAAAATGAAAAAATGTAAGCTGCTCTGGATGTCTGATAAATGTCAATAACAGCAGCTGATTTTGTCCAAATAAATGTGATGTAAAGAGTAAACACTGGCATTTGAAGCTTAACTCATCAACATCGATTTGGCACTAAACGTGCCGCCAGTCGTCCAACAAAAGAACGGCAGAATGCATATCGGGTATGCAGTCAACTTGATTATTGCTGCTTCAGATGCGAAGAATGCAACGATTGTGAGCAAGGTGATGTAGAGGGCAGGTAAGTTTAATGTGACATGCAATGCAATAGGGTATAGTCCAAAGTAAAATCATAAAGAATAGTAACATAGAAGGATGTGCACCAGAACAAAGATACTCGGGACAGTACCGACCAAATGAATCGGAGCATTTAACACAACTGCTTCTGAAATACATGGAATAATTTGGTCAAATGAGACTATAAGTGGTGTGAAAATAGCTCTGTAGAGTAGTTTATTTTGCTATGCTAGTAATCCTACAGGCTGATATATAGCTAAGTATTTTCTTATGGCATGTTTGTTGAGGCAAAGCATCCGTCAAGGAGGCTCTAGTTGAATTACAATATAATTAACTTTTCAAATTCTTCAACATCTTTTACCCCAGGTCCCGTTAGTGTAGCTGAAGGCTGGAACCTAGTCATGGATATATTGACAGGCAGCTCAAAGACACAACTAGCAGGAGACGTGCTGTGCAGTGGAGTGAAGACATGCTTTAAACATGTGACTGTGGTAGTAACAAAAACAAAGTTAAAAAGGCTCATGGATTTTAGGCAAAAAGATAAAGGTAAAGGTAAAGGTACTGAATTAATTTTATGGAAGATACAGAGAAAGTGGACAATAAGAGAACATAGTGGTATGAAATGGTAACACCTTTAAGGATTGTTTGGTTTTATTTATCCTTAATGAGGAAATGAAACTTTTACAGCAGCATAATATTAAGAATATAAAGTGTGAGTATTAATATACACTAGCAACATTATGGTCATGTGGCTAACACACTGCATTATGTAAAGCATGTGTGGGTGAGAGTGTGTAAGAGAAGTCTTAGAGTCTTAGAAAACTGAAATATATTGAACAAGGTCATGTACATTGTTCCATCTAGCACTCTCAAGGGATGTTTGGTTTGTTTCTTTTGGAGGACCCTTAAAGACTCAACAATAACTTAACAATAGAGGGTTTTACGAAATCTAATAGAAATCCTTTATAAAAGCTAATATCCATTAAAGAACTGTTTACTGTATACTAGCAACAATATGGATATGAATCTAATGTGTTGCATTATATAAACCTTTATGTAGGTAATTCTAGGTGAAAATAAAGAGCCCAGGCAAAGTGGGATGTTCCGAATATGCTAAAAGGGCACGCAAATAAAAGCATCCATCCAATGTTATATAGCATTTACGTTGTATTTTACATTTAGAGAGCATAAAAATAAAATCCCTGCACTAACATTCTTGATCCCATTAAGCAGATACAAAATCAGTCTCTTCCTTGAGTCCAAGATGGTGTGTGTAAAATGTAACCCAGAAGCAGGGTCAGGAACACGTTAGAATGATTTTAACCCTGTGTGTGTTAGGAACTTGAACACCAAGAAAAATATTGATGAGGTGGATCCCCAAGGACCTTCACAACCCTTACAAGTGCTGATAGATAGACTCTGTATGAAGACATGACTAAATATGTGCTAAAGTAAATAAAGTAGTAAAAAAAATGAGAAATTGAAAAATAATAGGGGGCAGATAATGATATAATAAGTTTTATTTTGGTCAGTCATTCATCTTTGTAACTGCTTTATTCTGGCAGGATCACAATGGAAGTGGAGCCTATTCCAGGAACACTGGGCACAAGGCACTTCACACACACACACACACACACACACACACACACACACAGTATGTACTCATTCACACCTAGGGGCAATCCAGCATGGCCAGACGCAAAGGAAGCTCTTGTGAACACTGTGAGAACATGTACTGTAAAATTCCTCACACACAGTAAACTGCTCTCCAAATCTAACTCAGGACCCTGAAACTGTGACATGGAAACACTGTCGAGACTTCTGAAGTAATTTATAAGCAAAACATTAATAATTTTTTGCAAATTGTCTACATTTAGACTATACGTGAATCACTCGAATTGCTGTTTCACATACAAACGTATTCTGCAGGTGTCAGATATATTAAAGCCTAATATTATTATATAAAAATAAATATCTCAGTGTCGCTTAGGTATAAATAACTAGGCATCAACAAACTTTCATTTTTTGCTTTTATTTCTGAGTGAACACAGTAAAAGATCACATGAAGGAGCATCTTCTGAAACAAGGCAGCAAAGACTCTGACACATGACTTGAAAAGAAAAATCAATAAATGTGTTGGTGTATGAGAGTTTATTTTTGGTTTGCATTTTCATCAGCTGACACGATGAAGGCAAAAGTAACATGGGTCATATAAAGAAAAAATCTTCTTTGGTATTCAGAGATAATTCAGTGTAATCCAATATATAATGTTTGTCTCTGTTGTATGAGTAGAGCCCTGTTTGTGCAAAAAGCAAAATATGTGCAATGATTCAGCAAAACAGCTGAATGTGATCTGAGAACATGTGGATAACCAAATATTAGTGTGTTATTGTAAAGATCATGGTGATTCACCAAAATGACCAAACTAATGTTTCACTTGACGGTATACAGATGTAGCGTACAGTTGTGTGTCACCTTGAAAAGGTTCCCTTTTGACTTTTCTGTAAATTCTGAGAAGATGCTTTGGGACTATTGTGAAAGTCAATATATAAAATATACAGATCAAACTGAATTGAAGAAGAAGCTTTTTTTTTTTCATGGCAGTTGGAAATTGGTATCGTTTCGTTTTATCTTTGGTTCTGTGCTAATGATTGTAATGTTGTGGATTTGAATTCTGTGACTTCCAGTTAGTTAATTGTATTTTGGAGGAAATATTCTACCGACTGGACCAACTTGGTTATTTTTGTACTCTGGAGTTAAGGCAGTAGAATTTGTACACAGAAATGAATGTGCATGTATTCCAGGTTTACTACAATATAATTTGCTTTGGTCCATGGAGCTCCGTTCTGAACGTTCTTCTTTCAGCTTCTTTTAGCTTCTTATTATTGTTTGGCTGTTTACTTTCCTCATACTGACCAGAACATCATTGCTATTGACTGTTTTTCCTTGCATCATTGTGTTGTTACCCGTCCATCTGAAACTTGTAAGTAAACACTATTAAAGTGAGCTCATGTTGGAAATAATGCATGTGCGTCATCAAAGGAAATGACAGCTCTGCAATAAGGTAGATACAATTGACAAAAAAAGACAGAATTGTAAAGGCTTTGTGAGCACATCCTGTTGTGTGCAGCAGATGCGTAATTCCTTTAGATATTCACTGTAGTTTTGCACTTGTGAAGAAGTTTCTGAATAAAGGTTGCAGATGTACAAACCCTTCTCATCAGCCAATTATTATATATTGAATAAGAAGCATTCTAAAAACACGTGAGAATTGCTTACAGTGAGAGATACTGCTTGAGCTGCCATAGAATTATATGCTGTTGTGGAAGTTCCGAGGTTAGAGAGATTTAAAGAATAAAGTATAACACTGGTAGACACGAGCAAGAGTAAAAAGGTTACACAATTTATTGTGCTCAGCTGTGCAGCAGGACCCAACACTCCACATGTAGCATGAGGGATGAAGGGCCAAGATCATTGATTACATCAAGGTTTTATAGACAGAATTCAAGAAAACCAAAGATATGTAAAAGCAAAACATCATCAATCATTGGCTCAAAATTACCTCATGCATCTCCTGACCAAGCTAATCTGACCAGGCCAAGGTCTTCTAGAGGACGTATGGACAACTCGTCCCCAGTCCCTTGTCATAATCTTAACAAAACCTACTGATGACGATGTCAGTCTCTGGTCATGACGCACACAGGGTACAAGCATAGAAGGACAAAGCCTTATGAACATCTTAAGATTAGAAATTTCCACCACAATTCCCCCCTTTTGTCCCTGGGACAATACACAAAATTTCAATAATCATTAATCTGTAACCAAATCTAGACATATAATATATGCTATTACTAATAATCAACTACTTGATCCACAGTATTATTAATCATTTGCTTAATCAGTATCACTTAATCAGTTATGAATATATTCTCATATGGCTTAGGCTAAGTTTAATCATGTACAGTATAATCACACATCAGCATATCATTTCCTTTGTAAGGTTTTCATGAACGTGTCATAAAATACATGAACTTCAGTGGACAATACACTGTTTTTGTGGGGACAGAAACCAAACAGAAATGCAGTTAAAGGCAAAGCATTAAACATCAATCTCATTGTAACTTTTCTACAAGTCAAAAGTCTCTACTGCCCGTATTCATCTTTGTCTGTTTTCTGGATCAGTCTGGTCAAATTCAGTGAAATAGTCATCGTCGAATGGAGGAATCCATTCTGTATCATTGTCAACATCGTCTAGTTTCACAAGTTGTTTTGTCGTTAGGTTGGACATTATGATGTGATGGACGCATTTATATGAGCCAAACAAACATAATAAGATCACTACCACACTCACTGGGATTATCATTGATAGATGGGGAGTCCACTGTCCAAACAGTGTATACCGAAGTCCCCAACTATTATCTCCGTGTTCATCTCCTTTCATTTGGTTTGCTACTTTATGCATATCATGCAGTGCATCGGAGATAGACCCATGATCGTCATCATTAGAAGGAATGAAGGTGCAACATTGATCTCCTATCATGGCACATACACATTGTGTCATCCCATATTGTGGGAAGATGGAATCAAAGAATTTACTTAGTTTACTTTTTAGTCTATGTTCTGGCGGGGGAAAATCATCATCTGCATTATGTGCTGCTATACCACAGTGCTGTTGAATTCTCAAGCTCCAAAGGTGTTGATTAAACTTCTTTAACAATTCTAGCATCAGTATAACAATAGTATTTCAAATCAAATGTTTATATTATTATGTTCATTTCAGTACATTATCATTTCTAGCACCCCATAGCTTTTTCTAACATAATTCATTAACAGGGACTTTTGTTGTGCATAATGTTGATATTTACTGTAATAATTTGTATATTTAACATTTATGGAGTCTTCAGTGTCAGCTGCCACAGAAGAGTTTTCAGTTAAATGACCAATGACCATTATAAAACGCATTGTGTGATTTGTTAATAATTAGGGGAAAAACCTACCTAGTTTAGGTATACTAAAAGTAACTCTGCATTCTGGCCTTGATTATTTTATATAACAACATTTTATGTAGTTATGTGATGGTTTTTTTTATTTGAAATATAAATGACATAATACCTCAAATTTATGCCATTTGATTAGACTAATAGAAGGAAGTAATTCATATTTTATTCCAAGCTTTATGTAAATTTGTTTTATTAGTGGCATCAACACCACCAAGCCGTTCTTTTGAATAGATACGTTTCCCAAATATATAGCAAATTTGCTAAAATTTAAATAAATTCCAAAGTATTTAGTCTTGTTTTCCAACCTCAGATAAAGGATTTTGGTGTATGAGTGCTTTTTCAGTACGGTCATACCGTGAGTTCAATGTAAATACCCCCGCCTTCTGAGGTGACCTTATTTTTCTGCTCTTCAGCTAAGCTGTAGTCTCTGTTGGTGAAGGGAGAAAAAAGCTCCATACACTCATAAAGAAGTCAGCGTGCAGAGGTCAAATGCTCTTTTGGTGCTGGTCCATGCTCACTTTACTCCAGATAGGCTGTCCCCCAGGATCAGGTGAAGACATGATGGATTGTTTGGAGCTAGCACACGTTTTCTGGCCCTAGAAAAGAGTCCACCTTTTGCTCTGGTCAGAGATCAGTTGCACTCTGTGCCTGTAGGACTGAGATGAAAGAAACTGGCTCAGAAATAGCTTTAATAAATTCTGCTTAAAGTCCTATTTCCCTTGTAACAAACACTAGTCCTCCCTGTAGAATAGCATTTTAAGTCTTTCATAGCATGCTTGAGAAAAACTAAATTTGTTTGTGTCTTATCATAGCCCCCACGACTTTTAAAATATTTGCAAGTGTCATTCTGTAATCTGTTCTTTTATAGTTTAGAAAAGGGGACAGCATTTCGCTGGCAGCCAAAGAGGATTATCTAAATCTAAAACCATCCATGGGCCTTTCTTTTTACTATAATTTTCTGTGATAATTTCTCAATTTGAAAAATACTCAGGGTTTTCCATTTGGTCACATTTATGACTTGATTAAACTTGGAAGCTCTGGATGTATAAATCTTGTCATTTTCTGTATATGAATGTATAAATAGCAGAAGACAGATCTGCATGCTTCCCCCATGCTGTCATTATCTGTAAAACATGCACAAACTGCTTTAATTGCTCTAAATTGTTTGGTGAGTTGTTTGGATCTGCTAAATATTCATGCATCATTTGTGAAGGTATCCTATACAACCAAACGTGTACTTATATTAAATACGTTTTAAATTGTTCTTCCATCTTAATAGACAGATTGTTTCAAAATTTATAAATAGTGTCCTCCATTTTTTTCCCTGGCTTTGTCCTCACATTATATATTTTTAATTTTCAATCCAGTCCACATTAGTGCTAAACAAAGGGGTTCATTAAAAAAAAACTATCTTAAGAGTCTGAATCTATTATTTTATTCTTCACTCCACATTGTGTCATGCATTTTAAACCTTATTTCAATAAAAAAGGCTATTTTACATTTGCCACCATTAAGAACTGTATTAAGTATTATCATTATATTATTTGAAGGCCTTCTTCATGGTTACATTGAACAATTATTTATGTATTCAAGGTACCTGACCATGTTGTTTGACAAAGATTATTACTTACACCTTTCCGCCCTTGAGAGTTCTTCACAATAATTAAGTAAAATGTATGTAAAACTCTTGTATTACACAGTTGCCTTACATCTTGACATTGACTCTGGGGTTTGACGCTGATGTGATGATGTATTTTTATCAGCCAGTCTTTAGCTGTCTAGTGCCCACCACCATCAAGGCACTGCAGTGTTTCCTGGGGTTTGCAAATTTTTTATCAGAGGTTTATTCTGGGTTATAGCAGGGTCACCACCGCACTAACTTCACTGTTCTCACTGAAATCACTCATTCACTCCACCAGGCTCACCCCATTTCAGGGTGTCTTGGGTTACCAACCCACTTTGTTGGATGTTGACAGATCCCCAGCATGTTTGGTGAGGATGGTCTTGGACTCCAGGAGAAGGAGAGGGCATTAAAAGTACTTGTTGGACTGGGAGGGCTACGGGCCCAAGGAGAGGTTGTGGATCATCGGCAGGGACTTTCTTGAACCATCTTTCCCGAGGGACTTTCATAGAGTGGCCATTGAGTGCAACCCAGGAGGCATTCGTAGAAAGGGGGTTCTGTAACAGTTCCACCTGTACTTCCCCACTCCATATCACCAGAGGGAGCCATCGATAGAGTTCTAGCACTTCCTGGTCATGGTGTCAATTCCCAACATTAGTGACATTTAAGCCATGCTTACACTAGCCTACATAGCAAAGTATTGTCAGTCTTGTTGCTATTGCCCGTGTTTACTTTCCTTGTTTGACTCGGTGTTCAGTTTTCCTAGTTTTCTGATTCTTCGTGTTTGTGATTCGGATTTGTTCGTCTCGCAATTTGCTTCTAGGATTATTTGGATTAGTGCCTGTCTTCTGGTTTTCCCTCTGATTTTGGTATTGGATATCCTGCCTGTGCTTTATAATAATATCTTTGCAAATAGATTCTACTCTTTTGGATTCTTCTCATCTTTACACCAGGCTAGCTGGTTAATTGGCTCTGACAATAGTTCTGACTGTAAGGCAAATCACACGTTTACACAAATGCACTCTTTTCAGTTTATCTATAGTAATAACTTGCATTTGGATGGCAGATGCTTACATAATTAAAGGCTAATAATAAGTGGATTAAAAAAAATTCTTGTTATTTAACAAAAAAAAATTCATGTCACATCACTGATATGTTAAGGGTTTGTGTGGAGACATGTTCAAAGAAGTCTTCAGTGTCAGCATTTTTTTCTTGAGTGTGCAGAACGTTCTGGTTTCTTTGTAACATGACAAGTTATTTTTGTCTCATTATCTGTAAGAGAGAGAAAAAAAGAGAGGCTGAAAATAGAACGTTTATAGCTGCCATAATATACTTAAAGAGAAGGACAAATTGTCTCACAGACATTCCACCATATTACATATTGACTATAAACTAGTTACTGAAAAATAGTCAACTTTCGATTTTAACAGTTACCACAACATTTCACCCTGTTGTTGATTATTTTCCTATAATTAATAAAGATTTAGAATGTTTAATAACACCATTTGAGTAAGACTGTTGTCACTGTTGCCATTCTTTTGTACACACACACACACACACACACACACACACACATATATATATATATATATATATATATATATATATATATATATATATATATATATATATATATATATAAAGAGCATATTAATTAATTTCTTTATTAATAAACATAGTAATAAAGAAATAAAGAAACGTGTACACTGACACATCTGAATAATTGATATATATATAAGAGAAGAAAAACAGTTTAAAAATAAGAAACTGTAGCATATAATTGAATTAAATAGCAATTAATTAAAAGTGTGGGTGTAGATCTGACCAGAACAAATAATATAAGAGAATCTTTACACGCAGTTATTAAAATTTCACATGAAGAATGATAACTTATGAGGGGCCATTGACAAGAACGCAAAGACAAGTGCAATTAACACCATGGAGGGGAGTTAAAGCTGTGGGCAATGGGAAGTTATTAAAATTACTGGCATTAATAACCATCACCCCTCCCTCTTCTCCATGTGTTACTGTGGAAACAGCTTATTGACCAGCAAAGCACACACAGCCGACAATATGGGCATTTCACACACACAGGCTCGCTTAATTGTTGAGGGCTCATCCTGTCTAATGACTTCACACAAAAATTAGTTCTCAGTAATTACTTTTTAAGAAAGCAGTGAAGATAATGCCATTAGGCATGCAGGCTGTGTATCTGTCGGTGGTCTAAATAGCAGCCATCTATTACACTGTATGTCCCTCTATGTCATCTCTGGCAGAAGACTTGAGAAATGCCTGTTTTGACTAGCATAGGGGGTTAATTTCAATATTAGGAAACTTCTGTCTGATTATGTCTCTGTTTTTTTGTTTGTCTTTCTGCCTCAGCTCAAAACTGCAGTTACACACTATATAATCCAAATGGAACGATAGAAAGCCCTGGATACCCTTACGGATACCCGAACTATGCCAATTGCACATGGGTGATTGTGGCACAAGAACACAACCGGATACAGCTGGTTTTCCAAGGGTTTGCTTTAGAAGAGGACTTTGACATACTGTCTGTCTACGATGGGCAGCCAAGTCCTGGAAACCTACGGACCCGGTGAGTAGCTCAATTTCTTCATATCATTTATAGTTACATCAATGTCTTTAAAGTTGATGTCTTCTGAAGACTTATAAGCATAAAACTATTTTTGTGCATTAATGTGAATGGTGAGACCAGAAATGTTTGGAGGCTTCTTCTGGGCTATGATAGCAATTCTGATTGTCACATGATTCCAACACGTTTAATTAGTTTGGCTCTCCTTGTCAGTACAAGATGTAGTACTGCTGTAAGAGGAAGCTCTCAGTGCTCACTGCCTTAACAGTCCATAAAGGGAATCTGTTTTTGGCAAATGTAACCACCTTTGCAGGCAAGATCAGTTCACTTGAAAGAAATGGTGTAAACGTTCTGTCTCATTGTAGACACATTCCTATCATCACTGCAAATTAGTGTGCACTGAAAATGTTTTTATATGCATCTAAATATTAAAATGTTTGGATTAGAAAAATCTATCACTGTCTATATTGGTGCGTAATGTGGTAGCTCAGTGGTTAAGGCGTTCGACTACTGATCTGAAGGCCATTGGTTCGATTCCCAGGTCCACCAAGTTGCCACTGCAGGGCCCCTGAGCAAGGCCCTAAACCCTCAATTGCTCAGGTGTATAAACTGAAATTTAAAAAAAAAATGTAAGTCACTCTGGATAAGAGTGTCTGCTAAATGCTGTAAATGTAAATGTAATGTGTGAAACAGCACAGGGCTCAGAACACAAACCTGGGGGACTCCACTGCTGAGGGTGGACAGGTGTACAGTGGCTGGGTGAAAAGTTCCACTTGGGTGTAGCCAATAGTTTTTCAAATCACTACACACTGCCAAGTCTGATGATAACCTAAACAATATGATATTATGATTTAGAAGTCTGAAGCCTAGCCATAACGTTATTGAACCACTGTGTGTTATGTCTCAGTGTATTTCTTCACAGTAAATATGCTTCTTGTGAACTAATACAGCACATTAGTAAATATTCAAAGGGTTTCACTTTTTTTTATTTTATATAGTTGTTTTATATAGTTGTTTGTTTGTTGGCAATCGTATATTTGTTTATAAATCATAATAACAAAGAGCTGCATGGTGTTCTACACGATGTGATTTTTACTGTAAGGCTGAACCCTATCTGCAAGTTGACATTTATTCATCTGTTGAGTGGCAGAAGAAGCATTAGATTTATTTATAAAGCCTCTTGTCAGCTGTCCGCTCTTTTTGTAAACCCTCCCTCGTACACCCTGTAGAGCTTTAAGAGTTTGATTGGATTACTGAAACACAATCTGATCTTCTTTCTACTAGCTTGGAGAATCTTTGTACAAATTCCAGACATTTTACTTTGCACTGATGTATTGTAAATTGATTGTATGGCTCAATATTCATTGAGATGATATCGTTGACAGGAGGCAGAGGTGAAGGTGTCCATGTGTGGCACTAATTGGGTGTGTGCAGTGTGAGGCGTCGATTAGAGAACGGAAAAATTATTATTTGGACATAAAGCCAGTGGTTATTTAGTTACTTTGAAGGGATTTTTTTTTTGTCTTATTTATAGAACACAGAGGGGAAGTGTTAATTACACCTAAATGCAAAGAAGCACCTCAGTAATGGTTTCTTTATTCCTTCTCCATCCTTATTTTTTGTGTGGTCATTGAGGCGGTTCAAAGGCAAATAAATTCATGCATGAATGTATCTGATTCCATACTCTAAATGCTCACCACACAAAGGTTTATTGACAGGTATGTCCGAAACCTTTTGAGCAGATGACTCATGTCATTTACAGAAAGGTCTCTGAATAGATATAGGTAATGTTTGCATTTGTGGTCTTTGTGCCATTTTCAGATATTGATCTTGCAATTAAAAATGCTGCACATATTCAGTTCTTTTAACTGAATCATTCTTTTAATGTGTCTAAATAATAAAATGATGTTCGGGTTGGACATAAAGTGCATGTTTTAGATACTGCAACACCATTATTTAATACCTCATATATATAATACACTATATATAGTGTACACACACACTATATATATACATCCCTAAGAGCCTTCAAGAATGGAAATTCATTCTGACACCATCTGTATTACTAGTACACGAGTAATAACAGGTTAGCATTTGCTGAACTAAGTCTATAAAGAATATTCTATGCTCTGAGCAAAAGGCTATAAGCTGATGCATTCATTTGCATAAATAAATAAGCACTGATTCTCAGCTGTTTCTCACAATAGCTGGAAGAGATAGATGGCATGAATACACTTATTGTGAGAATCAACCCTCTCACTCTCTCACTCATTTTCTACCGCTTATCCAAACTACCTCGGGTCACGGGGAGCCTGTGCCTATCTCAGGCATCATCGGGCATCAAATCAGGATACACCCTGGACGGAGTGCCAACCCATCACAGGGCACACACACACACACACACACTCTCATTCACTCACACAATTGAGAATCAACCAATAAACTAAATTCTTCTCTTTGATGCTTTTGTTTAAAAAAATGCTGTTTATATATACAGTACATGTATCCTTCCACCTAATACAGACAGCTATCTTAGGTACTAGTACTAGGCAAAAGTACAAAATAAATGAATAACATTTTTTTAAGTGAATAGTCAGTTAAGTCAGTTAAAATGATGAAGATAATTGTGTAGTCTTCTTATGAGTTTTTTCCTTTCCCAATTTCATATGAATGCATATAGTGCTGCATTATTAATAATGTCTTCTCTATTTGATGCCATTTAATACAGTCTCATTAATGTTTGTATATTCAAATACAAAATCTGTTAAGCTATAATAATAATAATAATAAGAAGAAGAAGAAGAAGAAGAAGAAGAAGAAGAAGAAGAAGAAGAAGAAGAAAAAAAGAAGAATCAGATTATTATTATTATTATTATTATTATTATTATTATTATTATTATTATTTAGCTATAGTCACACACAAGTCAATGGAAATCAGAATGTGTGTGTGTGTGTGCTTTCAGGAAAGTGAGGTTATGTGAATGTTTTTATTGATTTTTTTTGTTTACCCCTTAGCATGTCTGCTGAACTCTCAGCTGTTTTAATCTTTAAAATTCAGCTCACGTTAAAAGGTTTGCTTTTTTTAAGCCCCCTGTCTTTAAGTTCCAACTCTGTAGCAGGCCAGAGGGCATTTTGTGAGCGAGCAAGTGTGGTATGTTCAGCGGTGCACTCGCTGAGTGTCACATCTGCTGCTGTAGATGCTCAACATTGTTAGGTGAGACAGGAATGCTCTGATTACACTAGATCCTGCAGGGTATGGCGACACTTCCAGAGTTATGATCCTGAAATAAATATGCTTGGCCGCATCGTTGTTTTTTTTTTCAGAGCACAAGCAATGTTCTGATTGTGGAAATGGCTTTTGACTTACAAGTGGCATAAGATTAGCTGTGGTAAATCTTTATCCAGAGGAACTAAACCAAATGAGGAGCCAATGGACCATCGCTACATTGCTATGCTTCAGTGCTGAGATTATGAGATGCACGGGTGCAGCATCAAGGGCTTTCCGTATGCATATTGCTGCAGAGATTCCTAAAATATATCACATCAATTAATATGATTAGAACAGTTTTATAGAAACATGATGCCATAAATGTTTGTTTAAATATGTGCACCTAGAAAACATGATAGCCACTAAGTGCTTCCTGTGGTAGAAATATTTTCCAATAAATAGTCATGAGGCCTACTTCATTGTGTTTGTGTGTGTGTGTGTGTGTGTGTGTGTGTGTGTGTGTGTGTGTGTGTGTGTGTGTGTGTGTGTGTGTGAAGAGGTGTGGAGGAGATATAGAGCTGGGTGAGGAGTAGTAGCCACTCTGTTTAATTGCTCTTATTTATTTGTTTAACCCCAGGGCCGAGTCTCTTGATGATATATAGCTGTTCCTCAGCCAGCTTTTACAAAAGCAGCCACAAGAGCATAGCTTAGACCAGGACCATCCAATCCCATTAAATCACACTGTGTCATCCTCTTTTCCACCACCCTCGTGTTCTCTTTTTGTCAATCTCTGTCTCTTTACAGTATCTCTTACTCCTTGACTCTGTTTATACTTCTTCTTTTCATACCTCATGCATATTATATTATTACCTACAATTAAAACTGATAGAAAGCCGATTACTAAAGACCCTTCACGAGATATATGATGTATTTTCATCATATGTTTTACAAATATTAGTAGAAAAAAGATCTTTCAAACCAACATTTCTCAACCAAAAACTCCTATTGCAGTGCATTCCTTAATTATGCATCTGGTACATGACATCTAAATGCCAGGAATCTATTGCATAAATCAATTAGACGCAAGGAACAACAGAAGTTCATGGTCGAGAGTTATAAGCTGATTTGCTGTTATCTTGTGCTGCCAATTTTCATTGCGGTTCCCATGGCAACAGCAGCACACCCTTCTGTTGGCTTTCTGTGTTTCACATCTTCCTCTTGCCATTGGCTGGTTTGATTGTTGTGTTCACCTTTTTTTTCTGTTTTTTTTTTCCTTATTAGTTTGTGTTTTTGAGTTTGTCATTTAATCAGTGTCAGCACATCATGGTGAATTTGTGCATGATTGTTCATCAGTTTTAAACTGCTTAGTTCAGTTCGTTTTACTTAGTTGTTGGTTCTCCGCAGGTTGCATGGTACGCAGCCTAGGATGAATGGGCAGGCAAAATAAAATCTTTTATTGGAAGGAATTTTTTTTTTTCTTTAAACCCAGTAGGACATTGCAGACATAAAAGGTATAATGAATGCTGCAGTCTGTCTGTCTGTATGTATACAACAGTTTGCTCCACACCATTCACACTATTGCATCAATGAGACTTTGAAACAAACGTAATACTTCCTCAACCGTAATGCTATTACTACATGATTAAAGATCTTTTAGACCTCCTATCGTGATTCAGTTCAGCCACTCGGAGATGCATGCGTATAAATCTAAAGGCATGTGGTTAAAATCTTATGAAAAATAGACTAAACTTTGCATGGGACTGCTATTCTTATACATTTAAATGAGACTTGCTAGTTTCATATGAGATTATTAAAATATGGACTTAACGAACAAAGCTTCACTTCATAAGAATTCGACGTCTTTTATTCTTTGCACAACTGCATTGAAAGATATTAAAATGCCCCCTGGGGAGGGCTTTTCGAAGTTTTTTAAAGAAGTTTTAACGTCTCATAAGTATATACAGTATATGTGAGCGTGTTTGTACATTTCCCTGAGTGTTAAATTCATAGCTGTATAATCTATGAGATTGAATTATTCTTCTATATCTTGCTGAAAATTTTATTATTTGTACATATATTTTTTTTACATTTTCTTTCAGATATTGAAGAACAATAAAATGGAGCCATAAAACTAGATGTTACCTCACACATCTGATTGAAGGATACACTAACATGGTTTAATAACTCAAAGGCTGTGTGTTTGCTTCTTTGAGTCGATAGCAGTAGAGAATGCAGTGAAACCAGGCTGTTGTTGGTTTCAGTGCAGGCTGTAGCTCATGAGCTAATGCACTCCTTTGGGCTTATTGATCACTTGGGGAATGCTTAGGCCTGTGTTAAAGAGCTAGTGGAATGAACGAGGCAGTGATGAGCTAGGAGGCTGTTGATTACTAGCCTTTTACATTCTCCAGTATCTGTGCGTATGTGTGCATTCCATATAACAATGCTAAGAGATGTGTGAAGATGCTTAAATTTTTCATCAAAGATGAAGCTGCAAGGGATAGAGTAGTAGATGAGCTGAACGATGAGCCAATAGCATAGGCCTTTCCATTAGCTAACAAATAGTAAACACACTGCATTCAAACCGACAGCTTGTGGAATAGATTGTAAACAAGAGAAGGCTACATCCTGGAGCCGGACAGCTGGAACCTTCTTGAGCTCTGAGCCATAAATCATCTCTCCCACTTCGCTGTCTCCATCCCTGTCTCCATCTTGTCGAATACAGTGATTTATCTCTTCCTAGTCCTACATTCTTGACGGAGATCTCTCCACTTATAGGTGGCAGTAAAATCGACAGCATCATAAAAAACGGAACAGAGATGATCACCCTACACCCCCAGTCCCAAACCATCAGTAACTGAGGTTGTTTAAAAGCCAGCAGAACTCCTGATTGCCTTTTTGATTGATTATTGACTCTTTTATACCACAGTACTATTGAATTCTTGAATCAGATTGGTCAGAAGAAAGTACTGATAAACATATCACTTAATCACATATAATACGATAATAAACTGCAAAAGTGTGTTCTTGTTTTAGCATAAAAGAGCAATGAATCATAGTTATAGTGAAGCTTTATGTAAGAATACATTTATTTACACTTTATGGAAGAGGCTCCTGTGTCAGAGCTTTTAAACAGTCATTAAGTCAGAGGACATTTCACTTCCTGTTTCTTGGTAAAAGGAGAAGTTTGTTTGCTTATTCATTTGTTTTGTCATTCATTTATCTTTTGTTTTGTTTTATTAACCTCAAGAGAGACCTAAAAAGAGAGGTAGCTGATGAAACAACTGTTTATAACAAAAGTCATACCAGGAACTAGTGTATCTTGTAAATTAATTTTAATGTATGTAACTATAAATGGCTTAATCAGCATGATATGTTACTCACTCACTCACTCATTTTCTACCGCTTATCCGAACTACCTCGGGTCACGGGGAGCCTGTGCCTATCTCAGGCGTCATCGGGCATCAAGGCAGGATACACCCTGGACGGAGAGCCAACCCATCGCAGGGCACACACACACTCTCATTCACTCACGCAATCACACACTACAGACAATTTTCCAGAGATGCCAATCAACCTACCATGCATGTCTTTGGACCAGGGGAGGAAACCGGAGTACCCGGAGTAAACCCCCGAGGCACGGGGAGAGCATGCAAACTCCACACACACAAGGCGGAGGCAGGAATCGAACCCCCAACCCTGGAGGTGTGAGGCGAATGTGCTAACCACTAAGCCACCGTGCCCCCAAGAACACTCTGTAATGGTTTATTCCAAAAATAAAATAATAAAAAAATGCATTGGATATTACGTTAGCGATGTTCCCTTGGCCCTTGAGCAAGGCTCTTAACCCTCTCTGCTTCAGGGGTGATGGAGCATGGCTGACACTGCACTATGACCCCTACTTCCTGAGCTAGTATATGTGAACAAAACGATTCCACTGTGCTGTCCTTTATACCAGTTGTGATACTTGCTTAGTGAAAGTTTGTGTGAAAGAGGGATGTAACGTATTTTGAGTAAAAAAATTATATTATTATAGCAATAATATACATTATATATTGACATTATAGCAATAAGCATAGCCTTCTCGCTAGATACTTGTGTAGAAAAATATGAGAAAAGTCAACTGAAGAGTGTTTATATTTAGTAATCAGAAATAATGGCATGGATGACATTTGAATGTGATGAGATGTGGCATATTGCTTCATCCCCGTGGCCTTCCTGTGATTTGTTATTTTCCCCTTTTCTCATCCATCTCCTTCTCCTCAGATAGGCTCAAGGTGTGAAATACTTTTAACAAATTAGGTGCACACCTCCAGACGCTCCACTGGAGCGTCTCTTTAAGCAGAAAGTGATAATGGGCTTAATTGATTGGATTTTTCAGTAATGAGACCCTGTAGGAGTTGTCTGGAGATGATTGAAGTTCAGAGCTAGATGGCTGATGGTGCTGTGCCTCAGTCGGAGGAGCGACGGATTTGTTCACAGTTTTTCCATCATTACTGAGCTCAGCAATTTTTTTGGTGCTTTGAATAAAAATGATACTCTATTTATCAGCAGTGTGGCAAGGAAGGACAAATTGATTGGCTTCCTGAAAATATCAGAAACAGCTTCTGCATTTTGAAGACCCAGAAGAGGCCGCATGATAAAGAGACCGCAATAAAAAACAAAACAAAACAAAACAACTCCATTCTTCATCAAGGGAGTTATAGTATCTACTGTCTTGCAGTAGGTGTGCATCTGTGCTATACCTTTAGATTTTCTCTCTAGTATTTGACAATTCATCCGATTATTAGTCAGTTATAAACTTTTTTTTGTTCATGCCCTTTGGAAAGTTAAGGTTTATTTAAAATAACTTTAGATCAGAATTATATTTTATGCTCAATGAAAGTAAATTAATGTATAACGTTTCCTCAAGGCAACACACTCCATCTAAAAAAATAAAAAATAAAATAAAATATCCACCCTGTGGCATCATACAAAATGTATAAAATAGAGAGTTTTAATTGAGTTTTAATAAGAAGTTTCCATTCATTAAATAACACTAGTTGTGATGAGGAGTGAGTTTATATCTGTAACAAATCTACACATCATTCCAGGAGTCATGCCTTCTGTAAATTGTGGCTAAGGGCAACACAGTGGTTAAGACAGCAAGAAATCTGGGTTTATATGGACGTATACACTCATAATCACACATTATACAATAGAAAAACTCTTTGTTTATGACTTGAGATTGGTATTCTTAGAAGTCATATTGTATTGTGCTTGATGATGACCAATATAATGCCATCCAACAAAGATCTGGCAGTGTAAATGTGACAATATTGATTGAAATCCCAGAGTGTCACTTCTGCTATGATTCTTATCTAAAAGCCCCGAATACAAGAAGCTATAGGATGATGCAGAAACCACATGACAAATGACTCTGTAATGGCTTGTTAGAAAATACTAATGCGTGGGAAAAATATGAAAATACGTATGTGTTATTAAAGTTGTAAAGCTGCAGTTCAAATTGTTTAGAGAGAGTTACACGTGTCTTGGATGTGCTCTTTTCCCATGATCCCATGAGCCTAGTCTAATAAAAAAGCCCTGGGACTGGGACTGAAGCGTAATTAGAACTTTGCTTAGAACTTTGCTCTGAGAGAAAAAAGCCCTAGAACTATTAGTTAAAATTGACTAATTATATTGTCTAAATAGTGAGCAATGAAAGTTGAATAAATAAAAGTCCTCCAAAAATATCCAAATGGCGAGTGAACGAATGGAATTTGTTTATGAAATCATTCCATCCTCAGAAAAGAGTAAAACGCTGTGGTCGGATATTGTAGCTCACTAAAACTTTTCATACCCTCATTTACCTTAAGTGTCCATTTATCCTGTTTAATGTTGTGTATAGTTTTGTTTATGTGGCACAAAGCGGTTGTGCCATGTCGATAAGCCGATATGGAAAAGCGAAGAGAGAGAGAGATGAGAACGGGTGGAAAGCTAATGCAGGCGTCTGTGGTGAGCTCGTTAAGAGCTGGGAGGAAGTGTCTTCAATTAACTCCTTTAATTAAAGCACTTGTCATATTGCAGTGGTGAGTCAGGGCGGTGCTGACGAGGGTATGTGCTCTTTAATGAAGATGTAAGTGAGATCCCCCATGACTTTTTATAATGCACGCAACATATTAGTGCAACCCAGCTGGTATTGCTGGAGATACTGTGCCACTCAGTGTAACTTAGCAAGAGCGGCACAGAGTCACCGGTTAAACCAGCTTGGCGTTGATTGATGAGGTCAGGTGCTCTTTAATGAAGATTTAAGCAAAGAGAGCTAGTTTTTTGAGAATGCTCACAACATCAGGAGTGGCTTGTGATGACATTAGTGTTTATACAGACTCAGAAAAAATTCACTCATCCTCACCTAGTTTAAGCTATATACAGTACTATGGACTAGTAATTTTTTAGAGGAACCCCTTGTGGAAGGCAAGGTCTGGATTTAAAAAAGTCTTTAATGGGGAGGGATTTAGGGTGATGAGTGTGGGGGGTAATCAGTGAGTAGTTTCAGTGTGTGTGTCTTGGAGAGTCTGAATTGTTAGTGATTAGTATTTCACAAGTAGGTGAAGACATTCTGAAGATTAACGTTAATGAATTGGTTGATATATATGGCTCTGCCCCATCTGCCCTAAAGGATAAATTACCATTGTGCAAGATATTTGTGCGTTATTTAGCGCTGCCTGGTTAGTCTTACAGGTTTGTACATGTAAAATGTTGGTTTGAGGATGTGAGCGAAATTTCTCAATGCTTTGTTACAAAGCACATCATTGTATCAGAGTCTTCATTTTTAGTGCCTTCATCAGCACTGCTGTTACATTGTGCTGAGTTTCCCCCATAAATAACCTGAATTATTTCCTCTGTGCCTTATCCTCTGTGCCTTACCTTATCTTTCCTCATCTTATCATGATGCATCCATGCACAGGTGAAAAAAAAAGGAATGAAGAGGAGGAGACAAAATAAACTTCCACAAGGGATGTTCATAACCAATCCCTACTGCCTTTTGCATCAAGTCAAATGTGCAGATAAACCATGTGTTGAGGTTTATTAGAACTCTAGAAAAGTGCCATGGGATAAAAGGAGAGAAAATAAAAATAAATACAGTGATATGCAAGTAATAAAAGTGCAGTACTTGCCTCACAGACTGGATGAGGTGTGAGGGAGTGAGCAGAGGAGGAGAATGCCCGCAGTCTCCTCCCTAAGACACTCTCTGGCAAGGAAGTCAAAATTTGAATAATTTATCTGTGGTTCTGCAGGGTCTAGAGCTCAGGCAGAGAAAGGGAGGAAGGGAATGAGAAGAGGAAGAGAGAAAGATAAAAGAACGAAGAGTAAATATCAATGAAAGGTAGTCAAAGAGAATGCAAAGGAAAGATTAAAGCAAGCATGGGAATTGTGAGCAGAGAGAAATAAACAACTATAGGTGATATTTATGTATTTTTTTTTTTTTTTTACATCTAGGATCAATTTTGTAATAGACAGTTTTGCACTAAGTCTAATTTATACTCATTGTACACACATTTAAATCACTGCTTTCCTTTAAGCTGGAATTGCAAAACCACTCTGCATTTTGTACCCAAACACTTCAGTAAAACTACATTCTCTCTCTTTTGCCTCATCACAGTAGCACACACACCTTATTCTATGGATTGTGCTCAGTCTAATTACTTTCCCAGCAGCAATAACGCTACATCACTGACACCATTTTATTGGTGTTTAATTGTTTTAGTTCATTGTTTATTTTGCTGATGTATTGGTGGTCAGAAACAGTCAAACAATGTTTAGTCGGTGTTTATTGTTCAGTTCATAAATGCACTTTAATCGATTTCTCTAGGTCATTGTCGACTCATTCACTTTCTCTAATAAAAAGGGACGAGGAGAATATTATGTATTATGTATGTAATCATCTCATCTATTAGCATGCTATCATCTGCCAATCTGAAAATATTACTAATTTTACTTGACATTTAACCTTTTTGATTGGAAATTAGCACATAACATGTACCTCTGTATTCACTTGCTGTGCTATATTCTCATGATTTATTTATTGAGCAGTAGCTAAAAATGTATTTTAGAATCTGTATTCATGATTCATGTATGATATAAAACCAACAGTAACTTATCTTATATTGTGTTTCCTTGGCTGTCACACTGATGAAAATGAATCCACATCACTACAGAAATAAAAAGATTACTACTGTTTTATTCTTACCGGTTAAGGCGGACACGGTTATGCGAGACGTAAGTGTTTAGTTCTGGTTGGAGATGATTTGATATTTTCACACAGGTATCTGGCTTTAATAAAGTTATATGTGCGATAAAGGCAGAGATCAAGCCACTTTGAAACTCAGACATAGTAAATCTATGATTTGGAAATGAAAAGATTCATCCATTTTTCTTTAACGCCACTGATGACAAATGCACTTATGACAATGTTGTAGGCATTTAATTTATAACATAGTATTGTATTTATGACATGTTTTCATTTTGATACGCAACCCTTCCAGCGTTTAGGTGTTGCGTCATGGTTAGGATTCATTTCGATGTGCTTTTGTCAGTTTTTATTAGCTCTATGTAAGAAAGAAATCCTTCATCAATGTATATCCCTCAACAGTGCTTATGTGAGCTGAGTGAGGAGGCACAAGTTGTTCAGCTATGACAGAGTAAGAGCCGAGGATCATTAGCAGCAACGTGAAGCCATTTGGAACCATCTATCCCCCTTGTGACGAGTTTTGCCATTGCACTCACTCTGTGACAACTCATCATTCCTGCTTTCTTCAGCGCTTTTTCTGGCCCAAAACTCCCCCTGCACGATGAGCACTGTATTATATCACTGCTTCCCTACGTTCAATAATTCAAGCACGGGTGGCTATTCTTCATCTTCCTCATCACCTCTTCTCTTTTTTCCACTCTCTCATTCTAGCATTCTTCATCATTCTCTGTATTAATGAAATTATTTAAAAGTTATTTTATGAAATTTGCCCCTGCCTGCATTCACTGTGGCAGAGTTTGCCTCAGGTGTGCTTAAGCTGGAGGGTAAATTTAGCTTTGGTTATTGTTCAGTATTGAAGTGCTGTTTTAAATCTAGCCAACATGAACTCCAGTAGAGATTTTTTTTATTAATAATTATTTATTTATTTTAAAAAAAAAAAAAAAATTCAATTACTCTTTCCGCATCTGCATTGATAAAAGGGGCAGATAAATTGTTGCCACTATCTAATTGTTTATGCAGAGGAGCCTGAGCTGGTCTGAAATTATAGTAGCATCTACTAATAGGGCCCATTTTTGCTGTGCAAGTCAAGCGTTGCTCTGATTTTTCAGATGAACCGATTACCTCATTAAGTCTGAAGATTGTGCTCTGGATCGCTGACATCCACCACTGTGAAGGGAAATGGAGGTGAAAGGGAAGCGCATTTTGAATCCCATGCTCTGGCTGTTCTTGGATAGCCGCCTTCTCTGGCTCAATTTGTTTGGCACTGTCCAAAATCCAAACATGCTAATGATGCTCCATCAGTGACAAACTCTGATCAGATGAAAAAAAAAAATCTCACTATGTCATCACACACATCACAGCATATTTATTTGGAGAAATAATTGTGGACATTTGCAATCTATATAAAGGTGTCACAGGAAATTGTGAGTTAATATCTGGAAGGCTTTAGCATGCAGTTGTAGTTGTAAGAAGTACTTCTAGTGTCTATGTCTAGAGTTTACTGCTTCACCCAGCTGCTGCAGGCAGATGGTTTGGGCTTCTGTTTGGGCATTCGGTGGTTGTGTGTATTATCTCTGCACTCAGTATGTGCCATAATCCAATCTCTAGCACAAAATCACTTATCGTGCCCATTACAGACTGTGATTCACTGGGCGGCCATCATAGCTGCAGTGGCAAAAATAACCTGATGCATAACCTGAATGAACGAGCGTGTGTGGGAAGTGGAGATGTGCGAGTGCATATTTATAGAGGCTGGCTGAAAGCTGGATATATGGGGTAGGAGAGTATAATTGGGTAGCATTCACCTAGGACTTTAGCTGCTTTGAGGTTGCCCTGGCCCACACTGAGGCTGTGGAGAGCCGAAAGTTATAGGCACGATTGTGTCAAATGCAGCAGCACTGACAGCACCATCGATCGAATCAAACCCAACTAACAGCTGGTAGGACGACTACGGTGGGAAACGTCTTCAATTTGAATTTATGGATACTATAATAATAATAATAATAATAATAATAATAATAATAACAACAACAACAACAACAACAACAATAATAATAATAATAATTCATTTTCACTCATTTAATAATAATAACTCATTTTCTACCGCTTATCCAAACTACCTCGGGTCACGGGGTAGAAAGGGGTATCTCAGGCGTCATCGGGCATCAAGGCAGGAAACACCCTGGACGGAGTTTCAACCCATCGCAGGGAACACACACACTCTCATTCACTCACACAATCACACACTATGGACAATTTTTCCAGAGATGCCAATCAACCTACCATGCATTTGCATGTTCTCCCCGTGCTTCGGGAGAACATGCAAACTCCACACACACAAGGCGGAGGAGATAATAATAATAATAATAATAATAATAATAATAATAATAATAATAATATTAAGAGGAAGAAAAAGAAGTAGAAGGAGAAGTAACTACTAGTTTTAGATCAAAAACATATATTACTGATATTATATATGGAAAGAGTATTGGAGTCTCTCCGGGGGAGACCAAATGTACCACAGGCATCAAACATCCCTCAAAGCCATACACAGCACGAGTTCAGTTGAGGATGACAGTTAAATGCCCCAGGCCATTATTGGGTACATCAAAACCCTGGTAGGAATCCAACCAGTAAACAAATATAAATTGAGCACTCAAAAAAAAAAAGACTGCAGGGTTGAACACCCAAGAGCAAAAACTAGCATCTCCAGCACCGAGCTGCTCAGAACCCAGCCACGCTGAATGAAGCTGATGGTGAACAGACACACAGCAGGTAGGTGAATGCAGCACCAGGGACTTGACTGACCCCCAGCAGCAGACAAAACAACAAAGGAACTTGTTTTGAGGTTCATTTAAGTTTAAAATAATATAATATCATCATAGAAAAATACAATGTCAACAAAAGTGTAAGAAATCGGTCAGTCAGGATACGCTTGGTGGTAAATTTAGCTTTTTTAATATTGTCTGTGTCACAGTTTTCATGGTGAAAATGACCTCCTTCTTGTTGCTTCAGTGCAATACTGAAGAAGCAAACTTCAGTCACACTTCCTCAGGCAGAAAAAAATGGTGGAAGACACCGGAGTAGAGTACATCACTACTGTGATGAAGTAATATTGTGTTAGATTTGTACATCTGAAGTAATGGGAGAAAAAAAATAAAGTTGTATTCCTTAAACACGTAAATAAAGTACAAACTTCCTACCAGTCAGAATTACACAGTGTACTCACTGCATAACACACACACACACACACACACACACACACACACACACTTAAGGAAGAAGCACATATTAGAAAATATCTATAATAAGAACCAATTTTTGCTTACTTGTCTTTAAGTCTAAGCTGTTATGATCACACACACGCACACACACACACACACACACATACATACTCACACATACACTTTCCCTTACTTATGCCTCAATGTCGCCTGCTTGCATGTCAGAAACATGCTACTGTGCTTTTTTTTCTCCCACCCCCCCTATTGCTGAAAAACAGCTGCATCAGCAACACTGCTGCACATCTACGGAATGAGATTAGAGGGAGGACAACCTGATTTACTTTCCTGGGGTCTACACTTTAAGAAAGAGTAGCCCAAGTGCGGAGGGGGCTTTTGTTCATTTAAAACAATTTATCTCAGCTCGGCATGAGCCTTGAAGAAGAAACGAGAGAGAAATGGAGCATGCTCACAATGCTCAACAGAACCGGCACAATTTATAGAAGCACCATATGTGGCAAACAGTCGCTAGAAGGTTTTCAGCTAGGATGTGTGTGTGTTTGTGTGTGTGTCTGTATGTTTATGTTGCTCTTTCCCAGTGTGGAATTCACCGCTGTAAAATACACGGTGCAGATTCATGACATATTGTGCATGTCTGCTGGCACAAGGCCATGTCTGAGACTCAACCACAGCTAGCCATGCTAATTGAAGACATTGATTTAACCCGTGATGGACTGATGTGAGCAATGGCAGTAAAGTCACGACCTCTGGTGTGTGGTGACAACATAACCTGGTGCATGGACTGTGTGACTCATTATTCACACGCTGACACTCCATTTAATCACATTTTATTATGGAGCTGCACTGGCCTCCAGTAAATCAATGCCTGTGTGGATGTGCTGAATGCTCACCCAGCAGCAGGCAGGGGGTAGCAGTGACATTTACAGATCGCTTTAATCAGTTTCTGCAACAGAACATTTTTTTTTACTGCATACAAATACACACATGTATACATTAGTCACATGATAATAATGTTTTATAAGTTAGGGATTGATGGTAGAGATGCATAAGTTTTCAATGACCCCTGTTTGGATGAGAGATGTGAGTTTTCAAAAGAGTTCGCTTGAAAAACACATCAATACTTAACCCTTTTTTTGACAGTGAATATTTGCATTGCTATTTTTTTTCTCATTTGTAAATGTTGCACATATCATTTACTGTGGTTGGATCTTGTTTTTGCCCTTTATTACCCCATTTCTTAACCCCAATAATCATAACACCCTATTGTATTATCGTACGCAATAAACAGAAGATACATCATGCCATTTCCATATGATACACTAACAACATCACTCACCCTCCTTACCTGAATATTCCAGTTTTATTTATTTATTATTTCTTTTTCCTTTTTTCTATGTGCTTTGTACTCTCCAGTATCCCAATGCCCTTTTCTCAGGAGCACCTAGGATCAATGGAGGCATAATAGATCCATTTCTAATGGAGCACCAAGCCCAAATGGCCAAGGAATCATCCATTTGATAATGAAAGCAGATATCCCTCTAGTGTAACCTCAGCACAGAGGTCTCATCCCTCCATTGGTTTTGTGACTGATCATGTTTGGATGGCCTTCATCTTATACAGTATATCTACAGTATAACTCAAGCACTAAGACCCAGATATCTAAATTCGACATGATATTCATTTACTTTACAGAGTGTACATATAATTCAGTTGGATTCAATTATATCTGTAAAGCACTTTTAACAAATGTCACAAAGATGCTTTCCAGAAACCTGGATATAAAATTAGATAATAATAATAAGTAAGCCAGAGGTGACAGTGGCAAGCCATATCCCCATAAACTGACTCAAGGGACTTCATTCTCTTCTGGGTGACACCTACAAGATAGTAGGGTTCTAAACCATTACTCTATTATTTCTTAATCTCTATTTATTATGGTGTTCAGTAAGAGCGTTTTGTGAATGATAAACTTGGGCTAGGCGCAGGAAAAGATTTAGCAGGTTATATGGACAAATCAACAGTATGAGGTGAGATTATCCACTGAAGCATGAGTAAGACCTGGACATGGACTGTTTAGTTATTTTGTGCCTTGTAGTGTTTCAACTTGTAAATAGATCTATACATGACAAATTTACTACTTATACAGTACTAGGTACTGGGCCTTATCTAGTATATTATTTTGTAGGTAATATAAGAAAAGGAAACAGTTAACAAGAGTCCTATAGAAAGCAAATTATTCAGAGTTGCCATTTTCCCCTGAAACGTAGAATTTGCATAAAATTGAGATATCAATTCATATGTCACTTGTCACTCTGTCTCCATGTCACTGTCTCTGTCTAAGGAATCAAGTCTCTCTTTTGCTTATTTACATAGACAACGAACAGTCGCCTGCTGCTTTGTCACTTGCTAGGTTGCAAGACATCCAAGTCAAACACTCATTCCTCTAGTCTATTTTAAAAAACAGTCACTTTTTAGCATGCTTCAGGTGTGCGGCTGTTTTTTTTTTTTGACAAAACACAAAATGGGTTTTCTTATGCCATCAAATCATTATGGTCCAGCACACAGTTGGGCAACACACACACAGACACACACACACATGCATTTTCACATTTAGTGTGAATTGATGCAATGGAGATCTTATTAGCTTTGTGATACTCTGATACTCCTACTCTGCTGTGATATTTTTAATGTCAGTATTAACATGTTTCTAATATGGTATTACAATGAAAAGCCATATAGAGTCTAGAGGCTTTGTGATTACTTGAGCACTGAAAATAGAGCACTGAAAATATATATAGCTCAGTCAATGTGAATCATGTTTTACTTTTGACCTTGGAAATAATACCACATCAGAGCTACACTGATTGTAACCACCAAGACAATGGTATAAGGTGACATATATGCAGTACAGATATTGATGTTCCAGTCATTCATTCTTACATTTTTTTGCAGTTGCATAAAATAGAAATGCCCTGGAGCTGCCAGGGCAATTCTTTGCATTGTGTAAGATATAAAACACAAGATAGCATGTTGTTACAAGAAAATTATTAACTATATTTTTATACTTATATACTGTCAGTGTTGTGCTAGTTACTAAGAAATAGTAACTACAGTACAGTAGTTACAGTTACTAGTTACTTCATTCAAACTCAATTACTTTGTTGATTACTTACACCAAAAAGTAATGCGTTACTGTTAAAAGTAACTTTTTAGTTATTTTTTAAAGAAATACTAAGCATTATTCCACTTTGAGAAACTCGTCTTGCTGCACATACATGAATAAACGGAAACGCCCACAGTGCGCCGTCTTTGTGTTTACAGGTCGGCATCCACCAATCCTACAATGCGTCGCTGCTGTAAACAGGTTAGACTGTAGGCTACACTTCAGCCACAATTAACTAATTTAAAAAGTAACGGACAAACGCACCATGCGCTAACGGTAACGGAGTTACTTTATTTAAAAAGTAACGCGTTACAGTATTAGTTACTGTCAAAAGTAACTGCGTTACTGCCCAACACTGTATATACTGTAAGTTTATTATATTCTTATTGTAACGTCACTGGTTTTATTCCTGATATACCTCATCAATTTTCTAAGAGCTACAAGTTTAAATTTATGATTGAATGCTATGCTTTTTATGTATTTAGTCTTAGAATGTCTTCGAGTCAAGCTAGTTCCTTTTGTGTAGTTATCATTTGTGTTGTAGCTGTAAATGTTAGTTTTGTTAGTTTCCTCAGCAGCACAGATTTTTTTCTCCCTTTTAAAGTTATTAAGATTAGATTATGTGGAGCTGCCATAAAAGTCCCTATGAATGAGTTGATACTAATTCATGATAACAAGTAGAACGGGTGCATTAAAATAACCCTGAAATTCGACTTACAGCTGGTACTACTGTCAGAGCTGCTATTATAGAAAATTAATCAACATCTTATGAATAATTTGATTTGAGAATTCAACAATAATGAGGTGAGGATAAATAAATATTTTAAAAGTATTTCTCTTGGTTTAATTATTATGCTTTTTTCTTCTGGGTGTTTGTAGGTTAACAGGCTTTCGGCTTCCTCCTCCAATAGTCAGCACTGGAGCGAGACTCACACTGTGGCTACTATCGGACTATGCTGTGAGTGGCCAGGGCTTCAAAGCAATATATGAAGGTAGGAGTACAATAAAACATGTAGTCGGATATGCCTATGTTCTTCTTTTTCTCTTTTTTTTTTCTATACATTTTGCCCTTGACACTTTTAGACTTTTTGTGTCCCTGACTATGTCCTTCAGTCACTCAAGGTTCCGCTCCCCGTAGCTGTCTTTGTTTTTAGTGGTGCTTCCGTCAATGATATTTTGGTATTCTTTGTTGACTTTCTGCAGAACTACAGTAAGTATTCCTGTTTGGAATATAATTGTATTAACATGCACAGTTAAATTAAAGACTAAAGCCAAACTTTTTCTGTGGATTCCATGTTGAGTTGTTGTGATATTTATGTTGATCTGAGTACATCATTGTTAACACCTTCTTCAAATGAACAAAAGAGGGAAAATCTTTGAGAATTACATTCATTTACTGATTGGTGTTGTGATTGAGTGACAGGTGAATAAACCCTTTGGCAAAACTATGTGCATAGCATTAATGACCTGTTCTGTCAGCTATAAATCAGACGTATTGATAAGGATTTTCAACATTCACCTCACCTCACAACATACACCTGACCTTCATTCTCACCAGTTCATCTTTAATAATTGCTGGTTGGGTAGCAGATTTTATTGGATTTCCGTCAAGCAGTTACTGGATAGCTGACATCGAATGACTCTGCAGGCTAACTGGGTAGGCACTGTCATTAGCTAGTGAATGGTTATACAGAGTAATGATACAAACATTTAAAATTAGGTCTCTTAACCTCTTAACTGCTTAGTCAGCGTAATGGGTATTTTTATGGGCATCGCTGTTTCTAAACAAATGACAAATGCAAAGAATTGTAAAGTAATCTTGAAGTTAAGCCATTCCAGTCAATAATGATGAAGACTCTATGTTTCTCCTGAGTCACACGTCTGCTTAATCTTTTTCCCTCATTTTATAATGTGACAAGTATTCTGCAAGTGTACCATATTTTTCTCCACACAAATCAACTGGCCCTTGTGCATGAATAAATCATAATAAACTCAAAAGTTATAGAACAACTTTATTTTACCTAAATAATTATATTAGTTAGGATAGAAACTTTATTTTACTTTTATAAATCCTAGTTTTTTTTTTTTCAAGGACAGCTGAAGCACACTTCAGGGTGAACTTAGTGATATTTTTCTATATAGCAAGTGGGATTCAACACACGTTTTCTTGAAAGGGTTCTGTTTCATTCTTCCAATTCCAAAGGTCTGGATAAGCAATATCATGACTATAAATAAGACATTGATTCAGAGTTTGATTTCTGGGACCATATTTGCTAGTTAGTTATCCCTGTTTTGCAGAATACTGACCTACCCAATATCCAGTATTGCTTTGAATTCAGTAGGACTACCTTTGCCTTTTATTTCAGATTCAGAAAAGAAAAACATTTTATCAAATTTCTCAGACATCTCTGAGCTGTTGATTCAACGGCAAAATAAATCTCTCTTTGTGTGTGTGTGTGTGTGTGTGTGTGTGTGTGTGTGTGTGTGTGTGTGTGAAATGGTATGTATATAACTGAATGAATACTTTATTAAGACTGAACAATTCATCTTCTTCTTTTCTATAGTCAGATCCAGTAGCCAGAGATAAACATTGTCTTACTGAGCAATGCTTTTATTTATAAATTCAGAACTCCATATAGTCCATGCACTATGTACACTACCAGTCAAATCGACGCCCACGTCCAGTTCAATTCAGAATACAGATAGAGATATTTGTTATCACATTTATCCTATTATATTATAGTAGTTTTGATGTTGTTCAAGTAAATAATGCATCTACAATTCTACAATAAATATTCATATTCGCATTCAACAAAAATCAGTTTTTCCTCAGATGGTAAAGGAAGAGAGAGAGAGCGCCTCTCTCACACTACACCTTTTTTTTTTTCTACTTTCGGTCTCTCACCATGCTACAAGCAACAGTGCTTCAGGTAGTAGGCTTGATTTGGCACTGATGTGAAATCATTATTGATATTACATAATTGGGTAATATCAGGTTCTCCTGCTCCGACAGCTAAGTGAAAACGTCATTGGAAACCTCATTCTTGGCAAGCAATAAGAAGTGACGGAACAAGTGGGAGATTGAGAGAGCCTCTACACTCTCTGTACACACACTGTATATAAGTCTACCTACTCTAATCTAAATAAGGTTCTATCTGAACCATATGGATCAACCTGAGTCTCCCAGTCCCTTTAATTACATGCCACTTCTTCTCACATGACCTACATACGTGTCACTGAATAAGAGAGTGTGATATATAGATTTCGTGCCCCTGGCCTGACTTTAACTAAAGACAGTGCCATAATGAGACCCAGTGAAACCTTATCAATCCCACATAGCCTTTGTGTTCTGCAGTACGTCTGTCCCTCAGAGCCAAAGATAAATTCATGAAGGCAAATTTAAGAATGTCCAATTATACTTTTCCTCACCGCAAAAAGCCTCTTTAATAGTGAGCCTTAAGCTGTGAATGAGGATTTTCCATCGCCAACTCACAGGGACAAATTATGTTTTAAACAGGGTTTTGTGGACAGATTTCCGTAACAGAGATGTGATGAAATTACTGGAGATAAACTTACCATTGCAGTAGGTGTGATTTAACCCATATTCAGAAGATATGAACAAAATCAGGGGCTGGAATAGAACTCCGAATACAATAAAAGTAATAAAATGCGATGGGGCCTGACACAAAATAGTCAGTGGTTTCTCTTACCACCCTGAAGTGTTGGACTATTTTCCAATAAAAGCTTGTTCAGAAGTATTTCATTTCTCCAATAACACAACAATAAATTGAATGATTAGAATTTAACAAATGACATCATCACTAATCTAAATTGAATTACAGGAGGCACTACTGCCGACCAATGGAGGGCACATGGTTAAAGTATGTAGAATATATAACTGTCCCATCTACAAGATATGAGGGCTCACTGAATGGTTTGAAAAGTATGAACATGATGTAAAGCATACGTTATTGCCTTCAGTCACCACTTTCTAAACTAAATAAACATTTTTGGGAGAGTTTAAAACAAAACACCGGATGCAGGAATATATTTGGAAGAATGGGTTTCCATTTTCTGGTGGCTCGTGGCCAACTAACGCTTCCACTTTATTTTGGTTTGTGCTTTAGTTTATCATTTGTCATCCGTCTGTGTATATCCTGCTAAATTATTAACTACTGCACTAGTCTTGCTGCTGGTAAATTATGCTTTTGGTCTTGCTGGTCATGCTTCTGGTAACTTTTGAGTACGTACATAATACATGCTTTTGAGTACATACATAATATATGGAACATATTAAGGGCTTTTTGTAATCCAAGAAAAAAAAAAGAAGGATTTTTGCTAAGTTATCCAAATATGTCATTGATTCTATATTCTTAGGGTGCAGATGTAGTGTTTGGGTTGTGGGTTTGGGTTCTTCCTACTGACTTTCATCCTTTCACCTTCTTGCAGGTGGCAGTGCTGGTGTTTTTGTACTAGAAGGATTTTAATTATTTCCAAAAAAAAAAAAAAAGCTAAGAAAATTAAAGAAGAGTATTCACACAGAGGAGAAAAATAACAGAATCATAAGCAGCAAGTTAAAGCTAATCTGTGGCTTCATTGTTGTCATTATGTCATTAGCAAGGTGTTGCTCAGTAACCATTCATATGTGATGGCTGCATGGGGTTAGTGTGAATGTTAATAAGTATGAACAGTCATTTTGAGTAATAGAAATGTTTCCACCAATCACCTTAATATCACTATTTTCTGTGTTTCTTGAAGTTTCATTACTGCTTAAGTCTTGCCTGGTTGGCAGCGTGTTTCACCCGAAGGTGACTAGTGACATGACTGAAATTTAATTTTGGATTTGACAGCCACTCGTTGAGAGGCACTGACACAGTGTGAGCACCTATGCCATGCGATTCTTTTGCCATTTAAAGCAGTAGACAGATCAGCCATCATGTAAGCCCATTTTAATTAATATTAATCAAGGTTAGACATTTCCTTAGGAATATTAATAGCTAGGTAAAGTTTCAGCCAAAGAAGCAAAGCAAGCCACATTAACAGCTTATTAAAACATACAGGCTTAGTGTTGAGGGTAAAAATTACAATTATTATACACCTAGGATCTACTGTATAACATCATCTTACTGTTCTGTTTTGCAAAATGCCTTCGATCACTGACTGGTTGAAGCCGTCAGCCCACATACACGCGGTATTGCATGACAGCTTGCTAATTAATGGCATGGTCCGGAAATCAGTGTGAGCGGCGGACTTAAGTACAACACTTACTCTAATGAATTAGATCTTTGTTTCAAGCTGGGTGAAGGAATCCACTTATACATCTGGGCCTCTTCATTAGGCATATCATCACACATTATTACCTTCTATATCTTTAATATTCTCATAATATTCCCCACATGAAGAACAACACCCCCCCCCCCCACACACACACACACGCAAGCATTTGCAGTTAAATGTTCTCCAGGCTCAGTGTGCTGAAACAAACCCCTGCATTTTTAAATCGATCCTAGCACTGAATCAAAGAGTGTGTTCTCATGTCCCTGTGAGACACAAGTGCTCCCCGCAGCCCTCTGCTCTCTTCTGCCCGTGCTGCAGCGAGGGGAATGTGTTAAGTGAATTGGTTATGGTGGAGGGATCTAAGTGATGTGAATGTGTGTGTATGTGTGGAAGAAGGTGTTCCAGACCTGATGTGATGGAACTCTGTAGTGTGTTATTGACTAATGCAGAGCCATAGATGGCTTTACCTCTGCTCCTGTTCACAAAGATTCTATATTATTTGTGCAGTGCTTTTAACAGTAGACATCATCAGCAAGAAATTTCAATTTAGATAAAGGCTGCACTTACGTTCTAGGACTTGATGTTCAATTCCAATATTTTGACAGGGTTCAGATTTGTATATATACAGTATAGTACCTGACCTATATTCAATTCTTCAATTCCCATGTTTATATTAAGATGAAAATAAATATACAGACTATACTTGATGATTCACACGTACAGTTTTGTCATGTTTTGAGATGAATTTGAAACACATAGCCGAATGCAATAAATCAGCGATGATGACTAACAGGAGAATTAGCGTAAAAGATAAGGTAAATAAGAGTATTTAGATGAATGAAATGACCAGATAAAAGTTATGTGTTGGATTTAGTGTTGGACATCTGTGTTATGTGTTGAAAAGAATGTTTTGGACATCTGTCTCATGTCAGATATACGTCTGCTGAACTATTTGATCTCTGGAAACGACTGTGGAAACGACTGTGGAAACAGACTCAAATGGAAATCCTCTACAATGTGACACTGGATAATGAAATTATAAATGATAACAATTCTAAAGCTTTATGGTTTCAAATCAGTCAGTACATTGTGCATTGAAAACATTACGAGTATGAGTATATTGTTAATAGTAATGCTGCAACGAGCACAGGACATGCTTTATGATTACGGCAGCAGTTCTAAGGTACAAAAAATACAGCATCTTACATTATAAAGCTGAGCCTCTTATCTACCAGAGCAAATGAAATATAAATTGCAATAGTAAACATGCATTTGAATGCTTTTTAGGAATATTTACACTGGCATGTTCAAAAAAATTAATAAATATATACAAATCGCAGCATTTGTACTTGCTCATTCAAACAAATAACACACACACATATATATATAAGCCTTGGCACTGTGGCCCACAGTCTGTTGATTGTCATGCTGATCTAGTCCCTCAAAACCCCACTAATCTGAGAGCAGATGTCATATCGAAAAGGCCATAGTGTCTTGTATATTAAGAAGGGCAAAAAATCCCTCCTTCCCTCATGTCTTGCCTTTTCCCCTCTTTAATAAGCAACATTTCTGGCTGGGTTTGGTATCATGGAAGCCCATCTTGGGGAGAGATAATGAGCCTGCAGTTTCCTGAGCTCAGCCTCAGAACCAAGGCGTACATCAAATCGAGCTTGGCTCCGTGTTCTCCAACGAACACCCACTCTCTCCTCTGAGAGGCCGCGTGGGAAGGGGAAGCCTTGCACGAACACACATGTACATAAAATACAAATATAAATCTCTTTTTCAGCCATCCAATTTCAGACTCTCTCTCAGGCATTTTCCTCTCCCTCACTCTCTCTGGTCTTTGTGGATTTACACTGTGGCAGTCTTTTCTTTCTTTTTTTTTATAATCTTTTAATTATTATTCAAATGCCATGATTTGCTATGAAAGACTAAAATGAAAGATACTTGAAAGAAAATAAATTTATGCTAATTCCCTTTATCTCCTGTGTTATTAAATTGGACAGATCGAAACCATTGAAATACCATAAATAAAACTTGAACTGTATTCAGGTCAGAATTTATTACAGTGTCGCTAATGAGCTTAGCATTACGGATGTATTTTCTAAATGCCAGGCTGGTTTGGGTGTCTCGGTAACAAAATGATACATGCTATATGAAGAAAGAAAAGTTCAGTTTTAGAGAAAAGGGTTTTTTAACCCTCTTGTCATTGAGGTCTATCTGCAAAATGAGTTGGTGTTCAAAATGTAATTTTTACCTCAAGCATCCTCACATTATTGCTGCTGTAGCAACAAGAACAGCTAGCAATGCTAACAGTTCTGTCATTAATATGTTGTTGCTTGAGTTTACATTTATGTACGCCCTTATCCTGAGTGACTTGATATTTTTCTTATTTATAATGCTAAACAATTAAGGGTTAAGGGGTTTGCTCAGGGGCAACTGCTTGGTGGTCCTTTGATTCGAACTCACAACCTTCTGAGCAGTAGTCCAACACCATAACCAGTAAGCTACCACATCCCCCACATTAGGTTAGGTTTATACAGATTTATTTTCAGTGATGAGATATTTGAACTCTACTTGGCTTAAAGCATCTGGATAGTTCACCAGTGGCTCAAAGTGAGCGTAGGTACTCTTAATAACAGTGATATTAGTGCTAGTCAGCTAGCAAAAACAACTTCACAAATAGGTAACTTTATCCACAATTTCAGCAACAAATATTGTCAAAAAAAATGTATATAAGATGATGATATAAAAACAAATTTGTTTTTGGTAGTATTTATGATGCTTGTGCTTTATGCTGCTGTCTGGAAAACCAGACTGTTACAGTTCCTTCCCTCAAACCATCAGACTACTCTATACCCAGATACTGAACTGACTCTAAATGTGTTTATTTTACTGTGTACTGTATACCAGTTGTATATACTGACATAAAAATTAAAGCTTCTTGACTTGACTTAAAGTTCAGTGTTAAAACTGAACTAACTAATTATCTTATCTAATTAATTCTCTAATTTAATTGAGTCACTTCACCATATTTAATTTTGTTATCAAATGATTAACACTCTGTGTTCATCCATAGCACAGCTTCTGTACTTAGCAGTAAAACACATTATATGTCTATCTTCACTAAGAACATACACGCTGGCCTCCCACTGTTGTTGTGGCAGATGTCCTACAGTGTGTGATATGTGTCAGCTTTTTGAGTCAGTGATTATATTACCGGCCAGGTGACATCACACACATTCCTGAAGCAGTTTGCTCATTGAGTTAAACATTGGAGTATTATTAACTGTTCATGTTGCCAGACAAGTGGTTCTGATTCAGCTTTGTAGCCTTTACATAGTGTTTAACATAATGCTTCATATTTATAGAAATGTTCTACATTGTTTAAGCAAGACATTCAAGCTTATAATTTAGCGTCAACATTCGGCAGTGACAAAAGCTAAACTCCAGTAATAATACAGAGATATAATTCAAATAATTTTACATTGAAAATCTCTCGTTGAGTATCTGTTCATTAGGCTAATTCCTAAACTCATACTTCAGCGCATCAGATCTCAGAGTTCTTCATCTCTAAGTTTCAGTTTATGTCCATTCACTGCTTAAGTGCTATATGTGCTAAATGCTCGCATTATAGATAGAATATACTGTAGATAGAAAAAATGCAGTGAATTCAAAAGACAATCGATATGTGTACAATTTTTATATTCACTTTCTACACATTTTTTTTGGTAAGGGGGTAGAAATGCGTGAAATAAATTGCATTTAGTGTTTGAAGACATCATGTTCTTAATACAATGTCGACTCTATATTGCAAACTTGGCGTGACTAAATTTAGACTGCATTATTTTGACTAATATTTGATTACTGTTCATTAAATCAGGTGATTGTTGTGGTGAGGATTCTTACAATACAGACAACGAAGTGCTTCAATGGAGGTCCTTACACTTTTGCTAAATAATAATAATAATAATAATAATAATAATTATTATTATTATTATTATTATTATTATTATTATTATTATTATTATTATTATTATTATTATTATTATTATCAGTAGTAGTATTTTAAGTTGTAGTAATTAGTAATTAGTATTATTACTACAAATATGTAGTATTGATTAGTAAATAATATCCTGTGGCACTTTAGTGATTACTCTGTATTTGACATCCCACAGGAACATTAAATATATGAATAACTTCTCCACAATCATATTTTTTCTGCCATTTTGTTGTTCTCTCTCATGCATACCCCTCTATATACAATATTTATTCTGCTCTGATTCAGAACACAGAATGGCCGTCAGTGCAGTATAACCTTATGTGAGTCTATACGTTTAATGTCATATGTCAGCTTTTTGAGAACACAACTAAGTTGCTCTAAAAGTCCATTTGGGTGTTAGAGCTTGCCATTTTCTGTAGACGTGCATAATGGTATCCATTTCACAATTCCTGTAAAAGAAATATAATAATGATGAATGTAGTCCGAGCTCTCAAATGTGCATTTTGATAAACTACTGCAAAAAAGTCCTAGTCAAAAAGAGTACTTACAGCACTCTTTGTATTCAGTCCTTTGAAATGTTGCCTTATTTGCTCATTTTGCCAACGTCCTTCAATTCTCCAAATAATGGAACCACACGCTTTTCTTTTCACGGCCATATCTTCAACAATTATTGCATACTTGCCCTGTTTGTATGTTGAATATACCTGGTCTGAGGAGATGCTACAGCTACAGTCTTCTCATTTATATTTTGAGACTCATGTCATTGATCTCAGAAAGGAAAAAACAACTGTTTGTTACATGAGTAAAAAGAAACTGAGCTATGGTTTTCATTCAGAAAACCTCATTAAGCACAAAGTTTCTATCGGAAAGTGCACAGTGCATCTTTCTCCATTTTCTCAAATTGTGCCTTGTGTCTTTGGTGGAAGACAATGCTGAGAAATTGCACTTCTGGCAAACGTGGCATGACTGTATTGTGAATTGAATTTACCAGCATTACCTTTATCAGCCATTTCTGAGTGGTGTTTTGCAAAATAAACACCTCTGAATGCATGTACTGTAGAGAGATCGGAGAGGAGGAAGTTGGTAAAAAATTCCTTCCACTGTCTTATAAAGGCAGGAGTAGATGAGTAGATTCATAACATGTATAGATTTGGGGGAAAAAAAGCCCTGAGACTCATCAGTATAGTGGCATGATGTAGGAGCATGAACTGAAAGGCATGTGATAGTCGCCACGGTCGGTATAGAGCAACGTTAAGACTGCGGAACACAAAGCCAACTAAATGTACTGAAGAGTGCTCGTAGAAATGTGAAAAAGAATAAATTAAGCTGGATATTCTAAATAGCCAGGACCCTCAATAAGGACTGTTAGGAGTTATTGTATACTAGGGAGTAACCAAGGAGGTGGTGGGCATGATGATTTGTCACTAGTGGAAAAGACGGAAGAGGTAGTTGGGAATTTATAGAAATCTTCAGCTATGATCTCACAAATTCCAGCCCAAATAAAAAGAATCCCAATTGAGAACATGTGAACATGTGAAACGCACAGCAAATAATGGGAACTAAAGAAAATTTGCAAGATTAAAGTCAAAGTTGTTCTATTACAGAGAATAGCACTTTCTGTAGCTATGGAGTCTATGCTCGATGAAGGGATCGGTTAAAGCTGTTCCAATATCCATGATTTAGCTGAAGGTAGCTCACCAGAACTGAAGATATGTCTATCTGAGCTAGACATATTAGACAACAAATGGAGGTTTTACAGACTTTCTGATTATTTTTTTTTATATTATTTGTTGTGTCTTTTAATTTCCAACTTTTGAAAGCAAGTACACTGATTTTTGTTATTATTAAACACCCCTGCTCTGTTATGCATCTTAGAGAAAGTAAATGGTTCTCTAGTTTGAGAGTCACACACACACACACACACACACACACACACACACACACACACACACACTTCAGAAATCTAAGAATCGCTGATTATGGAGAGAGAAAAAAAATCACTTGGTATCTAACATTTGTGTTATTTTTGTGAGTCTCCTCTAAATATTTATTTCTTTATTGATTTTTTTTTTGTCATGAAGGAAAAGATTTTAGCCAACAGTACAAGAAAATATGAAGAATGAAATTCCTGTACCAAAATGTGACAACTTAAATGTGTTTTGTGGTAATGACTGCCAAATCTATTTCATTAAAAGAAAGATTTTCAAAAAAAAAAAAAGATTTAACAAGTTGAAAATCCATTTTAGATAAGTGATTAAGGAGCTAGCGGTTCTACCAGAATGTCTCATGTGAAGGTAAAAAGCTTTCGGTGCAAGAGGGGAGACCGTAATTGAAAAATAGAACTTGCGTTAAATGCAAGGGTTTGCCAAATGATAGCATAAAGAGAACTTAGGAGAGATTTGGATCTTTTCCCAGGTTCTAAATGTTCTTTTTCATATTGGGCCAAATGCTTAGCTTTCTTTTTTAGCAAGAGAAGTGAGCTTTTTGCAGAGATTTTGCAGTGACTTAAAATAAATAAATAAATAAAAAAAATCACTGGTATTAAACAAGCATTGTAACTCAGGGACACTGCTTCAGGAGACACCGAACTCAGTCATTCAGCGTTAGATGTATCAGCATTGATGAATCATGGTGTCATTGGTGCCCAGAAAAGTTTTTAATAAAATATGAATTAAGGTTAACCTGTTCATCCCTAGGCCTATTTTTGAGCCTCTTGCTTGAAAATGACATGCTCAAATTAAAATAAGTATATCTTAAAAAACTACAAGGTGGATTTAAATAATTCTGATACTAAGAATGGGGGGCACGGTGGCTTAGTGGTTAGCACGTTTGCCTCACACCTCCAGGGTTGGGGGTTCGATTCCCGCCTCCGCCTTGTGTGTGGAGTTTGCATGTTCTCCCCGTGCCTTGGGGGTTTCCTCCGGGAACTCTGGTTTCCTCCCCCGGTCCAAAGACATGCATGGTAGGTTGATTGGCATCTCTGGAAAATTGTCCGTAGTGTGTGATTGCGTGAGTGAATGAGAGTGTGTGTGTGCCCTGCGATGGGTTGGCACTCCGTCCAGGGTGTATCCTGCCTTGATGCCCAATGACGCCTGAGATACTGTAGGCACAGGCTCCCCGTGACCCGAGGTAGGAACCCGAGTTGACTAGGGTGGAAGGGGTTAAACATGATTGAACAGAGAGTTGTGTAGTGTGACACAGAATTAAGTGACATATTGCTGGGGAGAGAGAAAAGAAATGGGAGTGGACACATCCAGTGTTGTTTAAATGCCACAGGCTGCTCATTATCAGACAGGTGTGCTGTCATCTGTAGCAGCTATACAGATCTATCAGCTGAAAAATACTATGGGTTGAGCTATGGGATGAAAAATACTATTCGGATAGATTTTTTTAAAAGTTAGGTTCAGTACCATACCGTGCATGTGTTCTATTGTATGTCCAGCTTTTCATTAGGAGATGTAATGGTTATTTGTGGCCAGGGAGAGCCTTGGGAGAAAACTGGCTGTGCTCTTTGGTTGGATGTATACTCTATTCTCCTGTCAAACACATGCAATTTTGATCATCTATAAGCTCATATATTACTATTATTAAATATAATTTTTCTTTGAATATGCTATGCTCTACCTTGTGATGTAGAACAAGTAACAGTTTGAAAAGGTGCAACAAGATGGCTCTGTGCCATCAGAGAAAACACGTGTTAGCCAACAAATACCCTGCTTGTGTTATAGGAGGACGTTTGCTGGTGTTTGAGAATTGACCAAATAAGAGAGAAAATGTTGTAAGAAAAAACAAACAAAAACTACAACATGTTCAGCTTATATTCTGTTCAAACAAGCTAGCTAAGCTCAACAAATTACAAAAATAGGCTAGCACAGGAATGCATTATAAAAATAGTTTCTGCCTTTAGATTTCTCCTCTGCGTGAGTTTCCACTGGGTTCCCTCGCATTCAACTTCCAGAAAAAAGCACTGCTAGGTAAATTGGCTAGTCTAGTTTGTATCTCACTGTGAGTGTGTGTGTGTGTGTGCATATTGTCCTGTGGTAGACCAGCATCCCATTCCTAGGAATGGTAGAATGGGATGTACTGTATAACCATAGCGTAACGTAGCATGTTGACTAAATTTGCGTTTCTGACTGAAAGGTTGTCAGCCAATTTCCAGCACCGCCTGCTTTTAGGTCCTTTAGCTTGCTTAACCCTCATCTGCTCCTTTATATCATAACTCAAACGCTCAAAAATCAAATATCCGAAATGTAAATGTAAATGGTTTAGATAAGCTGTATACCATTGTACTTCGTCTGGAGTCTGGCTCACAAAAAATGTCTGCATGCAACACTGGGATTGTCATGCTGTGGCTTTTAACCACGCACTCCAAAAGGTTCAACTGCTAAATGTTGAGTTTAAGCCATGGGTAAGACTTTCAGCCCACACGGTCACACAGAGTTCCTGACACACTCCTACTGAAATAGCCTGTTCAAATTCAACTGCAGAACGTAATAATCAAAACAAACAAAAAAATAATAATAATAATAAAAATATATATATATTATTTCTTTTTACTCTAGCCTAAATACTTTGTATTTCCATTGCAGGCATGTTAGCTGCTCCAGTGAGCTGTGAGATTATGTCACTTTCTGAAAAGGCCTCGACATGCTTTTTCTCCCTTTTCCACAGTTATCATAAAGCAGAGTGTTAGGGATTGGCTTTACCCATGATCAAAACCAAACGGAAGCTGTGTGGATGGGCAACATTGCTGCTCCACTGCTAAATATAGAAAAGAAAAGAAAAAAGAAATAAAATTACTGGACTTGACTATTACAAACACCAAACAGGCTGAACATAACTGTGGAAAAAAGGAGCAGGAAATTAAATCAGAAACTGAAATCTAGAGAATATCTGATTACAAAACTAGAATTCAAATAATTACTGTAATTATTGTATTTCCAATCTATTATTCTTGGGTACTTGCTATTATTTATCTGGGGTAACAACAGACAAGTGACAGCACAAACTCTTTTATACACATGGAAAGACTGAACTCTCAAACAAACTACATATAGATTTCTGTAAAATCATGACGCAAACACTGAACTCATTCATGGAGTTTTTTCTTTTTTTTTTAACATAGACATTGACCACTTACTGAATGTGAGCAGTGAATTAAAAACAAATGCAAAAGATATTTCTTTATTTAATCACATTTGTGATGTGATTAAATAAAGTGATTAATAAGTGTAGGCAGATTATCTACACAAAATTACCACAAAATAATTTCTTGTTAATAATTACATAGTACAGAAGATGAAACTCTTGATAATATTTATCTGTTCATTCATTCATTCATTCATTCATTCATTCATTTTCTACCGCTTATCCGAACTACCTCGGGTCACAGGGAGCCTGTGCCTATATCAGGCGTCATCGGGCATCAAGGCAGGATACACCCTGGACGGAGTGCCAAACCATCGCAGGGCACACACACACTCTCATTCACTCATGCAATCACACACTACGGACAATTTTCCAGAGATACCAATCAACCTATATTTATCTGTTGTTAAGCAGAAATCTGGCACAAATTGAAAAATGTACATAAATTAATCGAACATAAACATGAATGAAAAAAAAATTATAATGTATGAAATTTTGACAAAAATCTGATAAAATTATTGTCATCAACCTGTGGAATATGTATTTTATATGTATTGCAATGAACTATGAGATTTAAAATGATTATTCATTAGTGCCAAACCCCAAGTTTTTTTTTTTTTTTTTGCTGAACTTTACTAAAAAGATTTTGCTTGTAATAGCCTAGATAAAAACAAAAATACTTAATGAAAAACTACAAGTTCTTAAAGTCCTGCATGCCCTTGAAGCTTACATTCATATGAGTCATTAATCACCACTATGGAGTTTCAAAGGAATCAAAGGAATTCAATACTGAACATGGACACACCGAAATATGGCACAGATTCCATATTATGCCATTTTTGGGCCAGATTATAAAGGACGATGGTTAGAAAAACAAGAAACAAGCATCCATGGATTCTTTTGAAATTGAGGACTGAAGTCTGAAAGTTAAAACACTTCCATACTGTAAATATTCTCCTTTCTTAGCAACTATGTCTTGCTGAAACTGTAGGCTAACAGTTTATTTATCATTATTACTACAGCACTGTAAGAAAATGCACGTGCTAATCCTCCCATAGTTCCCATAAAAAACATTAATGCCCCATTGTGGGGAAAAGATTATGTTGAAAGAAAGATTTCAGAATTTACAAAGTGAAAATTACTGTTAAGCGTCTCTTGAGGTTAGCCACAGTCTAGTCTGTCTCCTGCAGTCTTAGATGCAGAATGGATGAAGAGGGCTAATTATACATTACTGTGAGTGGTACGTCGTCATGCCAGCCTGGGAAGACTTCCAAATGTGCTGTTCCTGCGCACACACACACACAAACACACACACGCACACACTCCTGACGTCATGGCCTGGTTGTAGTAAGCAATTTTCGAACAGCGGGATGAACGCTCTTGGGCCTTTGTTTGGAGCCGGGTGTTTTTTTTTCAGGCACATCATTTGAATGTTGTGGTGCTTTCTCATAGTTACACAGGCTTTTTGTTTTTAGGAATTAAAATAATAAAAGCATGGGATGTTTTCTCCATTTTTACATATGTACAGTATAGGGCATAAATCTCACATAGAACCAACTTGTTTGTCAATCAAATTAAGTACATTGAATGTAGGTCCATGGAAATGGTCTCATATAATTATCTGAGTGATGTTCCATGGCTGCAACCCAAATATAGCAGGGAACATTTCATAAAACAGTGAATGGTACATTTATGCTAATTAACATGACCTTTGTTTGAATTTTTATTTATTTATTTATTTATTTATTTATTTATTTTATTTACTTCTTTACTTATTTGCATCTCATGAAATTCTGTTCAAAAAAAGTAAAAACGGTAGAACTGTATTCTCGTAAACAAAATTGTGAGATTACTTACACTGAGTAATATTATATCCAATTTTAGCTAAAAATAAGCCACTTCACTGATAAAAATAGTCCTGTTATAAACATATTACCGTTCAAAGTTAGAAATTCTTCTAAACTTTTAATGTCCAACAGCTCTTCTGCGCCAGAACAGCATAGCTACCAGACTATAAATAAAACAACCTACCAGAAATAATTGCATTAATCTAGTTCTTTACTCTCTACTTTCTGGAAAGAGAGGCCACAGCAGTTAATTACGATCAGGCGTTTGTACTAAAGAGCAGTGTTGTATCTTCAAAGAACATAGACTGGTTTTCAGGCTGTTTTTTTTTTGTTGTTGTTGTTTTTTTCTCTTTCTATTTTTAAATCTATTAGTATTTAGAATGATTTATCATAAAGGAAAAATCTAGAAAAATAAATCTTACTGTTAACTACGAAGCTGTAGGTAAAAAGTATTATATAAAGTATAAAGCTTAGCATGGCCTTCTCCTCCAGTGATTCACACAAATGCTGATATTATTAAAACTTAAAGCTTTCTACTTTCTTTTATTCTCATGTTTTTATGGCCTTCATCACTGGGTTATATTTCTAAGGTCTTGCGGCGAGAGATAAGAGCAGACTTGAACTTGAGCTGTTTATGTTGAATGTATGCGCTGTGATTAACAGAAAGTGTATAGAAACCCTTGCGATATAGATTTAGTTTACATGCTGATTTTACAACCCTTTAAATATTTTAGCACATTAAAAAGCCTTTAGAAGAACGCTAATATTGTGGCTAATACCACTTCAATAATAATTTTGAATATTACAGACATTACCTAGCAGACTAGCAGACTGAACCTCATAATAATAATGTAATAATTTGAGATAGCTTTGAGTCCATGGCCTTCTATCCATAAAATACCAGGGTTTAATGTTATATGCTCTTTACTCTCTTCAACAAGTCTCACAGATCAGGTTTCACTATAAAGAGGTAAGGGCAAGAAAGTGTGTTACGTGTAGTTACGTGGAAGTTATTTATTAATTGTTTTACTCACATGACGAAGGATATATGAGAAAATGCACAGACCACCTAGTAAACAGCTTAATTCCAAAACACACAACTTTGTAGACAGCTTAGCACAAGAGCACTAGCAGCAGATTGAACACTATTCAGCAGACAATGAACATTTTGGAGAGTCACCACTGAATGTCTGCACTACTCAAATAGGTTGCATGTCATTTTGACACATTACATATCAAAGACACGCAGGACAAAAGGCTCTTCATGGAAAAGCTTGTTATGCTTGCTTGTCATTATACTGCATTTTTAATGAAGCTCCATTCCTTCCATGTTAGATTTTTGTTCATTTTGTGATCACTATTGCTGTCACTTTTATATTAATTACGGTACATTTGATTGATTTACCCTCTAGCTATGCTTAGGTGCAGCTTGATAATATGTTCAAAATCCTACTGATAGCCTCTAATTAATACCTACACCTACATTTGAATTTCATAAAGCCATCGAGCGCAGTCACAATCTGAAAGAAATGTGTAGCTAATTAAAGGCGATTGAGACGCTTAATCTACGTCATAGTCCTAAATTTGTATTCATTCAGAATTTTCCCGTCATCATGAATGAAAACATTACTCCATGGTAAATTAGCTCAGAAAGACTAGGTTTATTTTTCATTTTAAATACATTCAAACCGGTTTCCTTTGTTACTAGCTGTCTTTATCTGATGGCTTTGGCATGAAACAGGCAATTCCTTTGAAAACCCCCAGGATTAATTTAAAAGCTAACCTTCGATGTGTTGTTCTTGGTGTTCTTTGTGATAATGCATTTAATTGGATGCTGTGTTCTTTTTAATCAAGCCTCTCTGCTTGTAATGAAGTGCGCTCAGAGCTAAGTCATAAACATCATGAGCACTTCTGTACATAACCTGCTATATCAATGGCATTTATTATCTGTGACCCAGAAATAGACACTTTTACAGTTGTGAGTTTATTGATTGATTGATTGATTGATTGATTGATTTATTGATTGATTGATTTATTTATTTATCTATCTATCTATTTATTTATCTATTTATTTATTTACAGGTTTACCATCACGGTAAATGTGGACACTGCCTTAATATATCTGATGTTTAATTACTTCTTGATTGTTTTCTTTTTTCACAATTCTGTGACGAGTTAATGAATGTAGTCTGGAGAGTTCAGTCATGCTTCCAGCCTTCTTTTATAATGTTACTCAACCGTTCACAACACTGATGAAATAAAGGCTGAAGCATGACACGTTTAGTGCGTGTAAATTGTCTGCAGGTATTTTTTAATTAGTTTGCTGATTGCGATTAAGGCGTGCAGAAGATATTCAGAGAGAATTCGTGCATCCGTCTTTGCCATAATGTCAATCAGCAGCAGTGTCATTTGAATCAGAACCCGGCTTTATTAGTCAAGTGTACTAGAGTATTCAACTAATTTGAGCACTTACGCATTAGAATAAATAATAAATACGTGGATATAGACAACAATGCGTTTGCTCCGAGCTGATATTGCAGACATTATTTAAGTCTTACACTGTGAATTAAAAAGAAATTTGGAACAGAGGAGAACGTAACAAAGATAAATTCTGCACAGAAAAGTTATTGCGTCTTGTACACAAAATCCAATACTTTCACTAACACAGTCATCACGTGTGTGTGAGGCAATTAAGTGTTCATAAGTCATGTGGAAAGAATCGTTTCCGGTGTCTGGTGGTTTCACTCACTGATCTGAAACTCCAGCTGGAGGGAAGGAGTTCAAATCTACTGTGGCTTGTGTACAAGGGATGATTTTTCTGCTTGCTTGCTTTCTCTGGCCCTGCATGCAAACATGCCACTAGGTGTCTTCCTATTAGCCTGAAAAATAGATACTTCATCATGAACATTATGATCAGGGCTTTTTCTAGGTCTGAGCAGTTGCTTCATGCCCATCATACTGTTTGTGTTAAGGAACTATGAGCCCATGGGCTGTTCTATCCCTTTATTTCTTTATTTTTTGGTGGTTTAGGTGGTAAGAAAACTAGTTTATTATTACATTAGAATGAAAACAGTAGCCTAAAGGAAGTGAAATGTGTTCTTGTGCTTTGACTCCATCAAATGAATCCTGAAGGACTCAGCCATGGTTTGTATGGACTGGTAGTCATGATTTGTAAATCATGCATTGAGAATCAAGGAATTACTTATGGACATTATATTGATGATTAATCTTTCTAAAAAAATCAGAAAAAGAGTTTCCGTTTATTTCTGTACACGTGTTAAAATTCATTCTTTATCAAGCTTAATGCATAAATAATAAAATGCATACATAAATTAGATTCCATTTGTTATTTTTACATTGGATGGAAAAACAATATTAATCAGGGCCTTAAAAAGTTTCAGATACTTTCCTATTTCTGATAAATAGCCCTCCCAGTCAAAGTAAACCAGAAAGAATAAAGAGCCACAGTCAGGACACTCGTTTACTGGTTTTATTTTTCATTTATTCTTCAGCTTGATTCCAGGTTGGCTGTCAAAGATGCTTTTGTAAATGACATGAGCTCCTCGCTCTCTCTTCTGACACATTCTTTTTTGCTCTAATGCACTTTTGACTCTGTTTGCTTTCTTCATCCTTTGTTACTTTTTTCCCTCTTTTTCTGCATTCTCCTTGTTCTCAGGGTCAATGAGTGGTGAATTATCTTGTTCTGTAAGACCGACACAAACTGTGTATGTGTCTGTGTGTGTGTGTGGGGGGGGGGGGGGGATTGGGGGGTGTATGAATATGCCTGCTGTGATGTAGATGGGCAAGTATGGAGGTATGGGGAGGTTTAAAGTGCTCAGGCTTGCAGGAGTGGGATACTGTAGGTGTTAGATCAATTGTGTTTAGAGCAACTCGTCTACTCACTTGGTTTTCCAGAGCTCTCTGTTTTTTCTACCAACTTGTAAAAACATGCCAGTAAGTAGATTTACCCAGAGGTGGGAGTAAGTCACACATGTGCAAGTCACAAGAAAGTCTCAAGTCATGAATGTCAAGTCAAAGTCAATTCGAGTCTTTTTTAATATTTGTCAAGCAAGTCTCAAGTCTCAAATTTGCGACTTAAGTCTGACTTGAGTCACATGACTCGAGTCCCCCATCTCTGGATTTAACTACTTTAAATTGCGTTTGTGTGAAAGAGTTTGTGAATGTGTGTGCGTTCACGCTGTCCTATCATCTGTAGCATGTATTCCTGCCTCACACACAGTGATTCCAGGATAAGCTCCACCTGGTCCACTGTGACTTTGACCATAAAATCATTACTGAAAATCAATTAATGGCTTTGTCTTGTGTCGCAAAGAAGATACCATTTTGTACAGGTCCATATGTATAGACAAACTGAACAGAGGAACACAGATGATAGAAGAAAGAGGAACAAAACCCAGCCAAAGATGTACGCAAGGAAATTTACTGATAAATTCTGGAAAACAGGCACACGAATGAGGAAGCTTTTTTTCTTTTTTTTTTTGGCCAATAATATAATTTAAAAAAATGTTTTATTCAGGTAACGTCTTATCCTTGCCTTGAATGTCTGGCCAGAAAGCCCATGTTGGGTAAAGATCATGTTGGGTTTAACAAACACAGCAGTAAAACCTGTCAATCTCCTGAAGATGTTATCTCAGCGAGATTTCCTCGCACAGTGAATCTTTGATCAGGTTCTTGAATCGCAGCGCAACAGTATAATCATATATCAGTCTCATCAGTTTGGTTTGTGATCAGATTATGGCTGCTGAAAAATGTCAGAGGATCAAAACAGAGACGAGCACACACACAGACTGATCAGTCAACGTTTTAAAAAATCTAAATAACCTTGAAGAGGTGCAGCCAACAGAACTGACTGAATTAATTAGCAAATATTTCCTCACTGAACTTTGTATGAACTGAGATGATCTGAATCAATAGAAGGTGATGATGAAATTTGTGATAACATGCTGTGAGATACTCAGGTGCAGAGGTAGAGACTGAACGATGCTGATTAATAAAGAGCTCAGGAGAGTTATGTTATGAATAATATAAAGTTGTACAAGTAGGTGGTGCAGCTTTTGGTGGAACTGGAATGAAATATGAAATAAGTGTATTATTCTGATTCCCTACCGCTGGTTGGAGTCGTGTTGCATGGTGTGTACTATGTTGGAGATAGATCCGCACACACAGCCTGGGACTGAGCCTCGGGGCTGAGTCTTTGAGTCGCTGTTACGTCGGTCGGCTTTGTGATGTCGGTCGGTCGGGTCTTCATCAGCGATCATTTGAAGATTTTGGCAGGAAGGAAATAGTGTTGGGTATGTAATTGTAATGAGTCTGTCTGTGTTTCTGTCCTGTTTCTGTCTGCTGTCTTTCCCTGTGGCTAATTGTTTGCTCCGCCCACTCTTTGGTTTCCATGGACATTAATTGTACTCCTTCTCTCCTTCAGGTGTGTTGTCTTTGTCTCTGATTGTTTCTGCGCTGTGATTGGTTCCTGTCTGTTATTTATACTCTGTTTGTTCACTTCCCTGGTGTTGGTCGTGTTGCATGTTGGATGTTGGAGTGCCTGTTCCCGTTTCCTGTTAGCCCTGTTTGTTGCCTTGTTCTGTCTGCCTGTCTGTTCAGCTGCTTTCTTGTGTTTTGAATAATTAAACTATCTGCATTTGGATCCTCACTCGCCTTTGTCCTGCATCGTAAGAGTAATGAACTCGGAAATTGCGCTGAACCATTAGTTCCTCTTGGTTGCTTAATTCCACTCAAATACAAACTGTTCTAGAAAGGACATTATTTACTGTCCAGTGTCACCCAAATGAGAATGAGGTTCCCTTCTGAGTCTGGTTCCTCTCAATGTTTCTTCCTCATATCATCTCAGGGAGTTATTCCTTGCAACCATTACCTCTGGCTTGCTTATTATTATTATTATTATTTATTCTGTTTCTATACTTTATGTAAAGCTGCTTTGAGAAATTGTGAATTGTTAAAAGCACTTTACAATTAAATTGAATTGAAAATCGAATGGAATTACTTTTCTCCTTTTTCCTTTGTGGAAAGAGAAACTTATTTCAGTTCAAGCAAGTTTTCAGTTTGACAACAAAATGTGACCACATACTGTAAGCTTAAATAACAATAGAAAGCAAATTTCTGTCACTTCGAATCTTTTTGTTGGCATAAAAAGGCTGCCTTTTTCTAGAAATAAATGCTTGAAATGAGCAAAATTATCTGCCATTATTATTGAAGAATAAACTCATTTCTCTTATCGAGATGTCATTTTTGTGGTTTAAATAATAGTTTATAATGCGCATCATGGATCCCAGCATCCTTGTGAATTTCAAAAAAGTTTACGTCTAATGTCATACTAGATATTTGTATATTGTACACTTTCTATGTTACATATATTTATTTATTACATATACATTACAACAGAGCTATCTAAGCTGTTTGGGATTGAGGACCTTGAATTGAAAACTGTGGGATACACAACACAACTCCTGCTGCTATAGGATATATCAGATTTTATTTCTTTTTTAAATTGAAGTAGCTTCGGCACTTCATGATGCTGATAGATGGAAAAACATTGTGACTGAATTATAATCGCCACCGCATATATCCCAGTGTGTAAACATTTCTTTATTGCAATTATGCAAATGTGTTGTGGTGTTTCATTTAATTACCCATGGAGGCCCAGGCACAAAATATTGATTAGCATTGCATACGAATTTCAACCTCTAAGGTGTACATGCTGATGCAGTAACACCTGGATCAATATCAATATTCTATATAAGAAGGGCTTGGCTTTTACATAGCTGCCATGAAGCTCGATTAACAAGGCATAATAAGGTTATGTCAATACAAAGACCTCTTTGAGTCGGTGGTGTGATTGTTGTGCTGTATATACATTAATTCAGTATAGCAGTTATGAGCAGCTAAAATCTACATCTGTTTAGTAAGCATATGCGTTTGCTTCTAATATATTGGATGAATGAGAGTACTGCCATAAATGACTCTATTTTTACTAACTGTTGTGATAATTTAAGGACAAAAACAAAGGAAATGTCAGGTTATTGGCCTACTGAGCTGTGGCAAGAATATTCTTGGTATTTAATTGTCATTTCTGAAGAGTGTTGTCATTGTAGAAAAGGATGGAGTCCACATAACATGCTTCACAATGCTTGCAACCTTTAACATTTTAACAGCTTGTATCTGAAATAAAATCTGTATAAAATGAAATCAATTAATAAAATAATGTCCAGTTCACTGTGGCTGGTAACTTAATAAAAGTCTGTGTGACTTTTATGAAATTTCACTTAGCTGTATAAGGTTTTAGACTATACACATCTGTTTGCTCATATTTTCACTCAATATATATATCCAAAAATAACACTTGTGTTGATGGTGATGGAATAGAATAGAATAGCACAAAATAGAATAGAACAGAATAATTCTATTCAAATAAAATGTACAGGAAACATGAGGAACATTAAAGTTTGGGCTATGATTTAGAGGCGGTCATGAACATACTATTTTGAAGGAATGTTAGTAAAAAAATAAATAAATATTGATGTTCTAGCAAATTTTGAAAGCTGCACCCTCTGTTAGTCTCCATTCCAGTCAACTGCTGTACAGTACGTGCTCACTTCTGGCAACTGGGTGAGAACATTAAAAACATGACTTATGTGCAACTAGATTTAATTCCCTAACTACATGATACCCTGCTAACTCCTGCAGTAAAACAGTCCATGTTGTGAATACAAGTGTGTGCATTCAGCTGAAATTATATTGTATATAACAACCATTAATATCCATAATACTGGCTGTAAAACTGTTTTTTTTTTTTCAAGTCCTTATGACATGTTGCTGTATTGACTAGCCTGTGTAACGTACACTGTTTTTTTTTTTTTCAGAAGCATGTGGTAGGGTTTGGAAAATGTCTTTTCTTATATCATTATCAAACCTGACACCACCTGTTGTGCGCTCGTGTAAGAGTGACAGAATGCCATGTTGCCCTGCCTGCCTTCTGCCGGAGGTGTGAGGGTGGATAGAGCTTTGTTTGGCTTGTATTATTGGAAAGGTGGAGAGCTGCATGTTCAGTACGTATAGAGTAATAGAGGGCTATGTCACATCCCTGTCTGCACGGGGAGGTCTTTCTGCACACTGCCCATGTGGGAGGCTGGATTGACAGTGTGTTGGATGTGTTTTGTAGAGAGTTGATTCTTCTAACACAGTCAAACATGGTAATAGAGAGCTGCCATTCTCTACCTTAATCCCAGGTTGCTGCAAATAGACTGAAAGCCCTCCAGTAAAGCTATATATTTATATCACTTAACTTTGTCCTCCTGTGTGTGCTTTTTTATTTTTTTTGTCACAGATAAGGGTATACAATAATTCTTCAGAAAAAGGGCCTATTTGGTGATAAGTAGTGTTTCGCTTTGACTCTATCCTCTTGTTCGCTCCTTTTTTTACTGATAAAGTTCCATAAAACAGTTCAAGCAGCTCTGTTTGTTGTCTTATTTCTTTTCAAAACAGGAGTCAGAGTGACTGCATGCTGAAATGCTCAATTTGCATGACATTCAGTAGCGACAGAGATATGTCTCACCCCTGAATCTAAACAAACTGGAGGATTTCTCAGCTTGACTTCACCCATGGCTGCTTTTTTTAATAAGGATGATGAGGTTGAACGTCAGCGGTGCTGATGCTGACAGAGAGCCTTGCATCATCACCGTGAGGCATCTGATGCATCCAAATGATGCATAAAATGATATTACTCAGTGTAGGATAAAATCCAGACATTGTATAAAGATAGAATCTCGTTTTTATTTTGAGGTAGAAAGACGTTCCTGCATTGAACCTGTACCTGTCACCTGAGCACCAAATTGCATCCTTCTTAACTATTTTTGTCTCAACCAAGTGATTGGACAAGTGAAGGAGAATGCAAAGCCAATAATGAAATGATGGAGCCTGCTGTTACTGTAGAGCAAGATTTACCATCAGGAGATGGGTATTTCTTTATAGGAAGGGCATATATGTTTAAGAGAGCATTAAATTGAATGAACAGACAAACACAGGATGAGTCAGCAAACACTTTTTTCATGGAAGTGATAAATGATCAAATTAAACATATAAAATACAAATAAAGTTCAAATGAAAAGATCTCCAGATACACTATTGTCTACACAAGCTATTTTATTTTCAGATGCACTTTTACGCTATTGTCTATTCCTGCTTTACACCCGTTGTCATGGATGGCTTGGACTATTGCCTGTTTGTTCCAGCAGGGTTTCACTAAATTCCAGGGGTTTCGTTACCACGACATAAAGTGGGCGTGTTTCCGGAGGTCTTGGAAACCTTGGAGCATACCTACGAAGGACAAAACAGTTATACAGGTACAGTAGATTTATTTAAGAAAACAAATAAACAACCAAAAATCAAGCATCGCGTTAGTTCTGGCAGGCTACGTCATCAAGCGTGCATCAGCTGGTAGTCAGCTGTCCATGACGCGCACCAATCCGGTTACGACTTCCTATTACCCGACCATTTAAATTCCCATTCATTGAGCCGCTTCTAGCGCGTCGCTGCTGCTGCGACTTAAACTCCCTCCTCCAACCCCAACTCCACCATGCCGGAACCTGTGTTCATTGTACTGTACCAGTCACGTCTTAAATCTCCACATATTTTTCTCTCTCTCTCCCTCTCTCTAATTATTTCATTATTTATTTATCCATTTATTCGTTTATTTGCCAAAAACAAACAAACAAAAAAAAAACTCTATGCACGATTAGTGGTTCTGTTATGGGGGGTCTATTCTATTTTCTAGTTGCTGCTCTCCCTGCTCGGTCCATGCACGCGCACGGACGGGCGCGTGGATTCCTGCCCAGAACAGAACCATACCGCCAACACTAACTGTATGCTATCATCTAATAAATTCTCATTTGACAAAGTGGTCCTGACAGAAACTTATGGTTAGGGTTAGGGTTAGGGTTAGATTATCAAATAGGCCATGCTTACCCAATGACGCAATATCTGTTCCGCTGTTCTGAAATCCCTGGAAATAAGTGCATCCCGTTTGTTTATGTCATGTGTCTGTATTTGTTTTGTGCTCACGTGTGTTTGCGCCACCCAATTCTCATCCACTTCCCCACTTCTGCACACCTGTTTCTTATGTTGTACTAATTACCTCCCCTATTTATACCAGTTGTTGTGTTTGTATTTCCTCTTTTGTTCCTGGTATCTTGTTTATCTGTTGTTGCTTCTAAGTTTTCTTCCTAGTGTTTTCCTGTGTATGTCTTTTGCCTTTTTTTTTTAAATAAAATCCATGACTGTCTGCTATCCCTGCATTTGGGTCTGGATTTTGTTCCCGAGGAGGCACCCATTTCCTGACACCAGTTCCTATTCACTTTTGAGGAAGCACACAGCCTCAGCAGGTCTTTTTGTCTCACGATTAGATATGGATGTTATCATTGTCTCTCAGCTCCATATCACAGATCAGGATTAGCTGTGCTGTATGGTGACGGTCTCTTCTACCATGCCAGTAAACTCTGCTTTGTGTGGATTAGAGCAGTGTTGTGGCTGGATTAGTCCAGCAATCTGCTGTTGTAGGTGAGGTGGCATCTGGACCTCCTCTGCATTGTTAAGCACTGAATGAAATGAGCACAGAACTGGCTGTGTTCTCACTGCCTCTGAGAAATTAGAGAGGATTCAAATGCCTGATCTGCAGTGTTTTCACACTGAAATCCCAGAACATCATCAATATATCTTTACCAATTACATTCTGAATTCATGTCTTACAAACATGGGCCTTCAAGAAGAATTTTACTGAGATGTAAAAAATAAGTGTTTGCCACATACAGAGCAAAAAAAACACATTTCAATCAGTTCTCAATACACTTCTATCCAAACTGATGCAATTTTAATTGTGAAGAAACTGAAAGCTAAAAGAGATGCAAGAGATAAAACAAATCCAAAAAACTATTCAAAGGCAGAAGTCAGGTGATTAGCAGACAGCAATCTATAAAACGCTAACTACAGTCAGAAACATCAAGAACTGGAGCAGCGCAGCATAGAACAAAGGGCTCGGTGACAACGGGTGGGTTAAAACTGAAGAATTCTTCACTAGTTTAATAGAAAAAATTCCAAAAACAGGTGAGAGTAATCAGGAAACATGAGGCAGCCAAACAATAACAATACAGGAGTTGAGACAGGACATGAACCAAAACAAACACACATGGTGTATGATACAAAGGCATAGCTAAATGGAAATGTGAGCTGTAGCACTATAGGCTGCTATGCATGCTAAAAGTCTCTAGGGCTGTGCATGTGTTATACATGACAATCATCTACGCAGAGAGTTGATCATTGCTAGCACATACACTTTTCATATTTGTACTTGTTTTACTATATATTAAATGTATGGCAAAAAAAACTCCATTTACATTTAGCAAGTTACCCAATGACCATGAAATGGAATACTGATAAATAATGCACTTTACATAACTAGTATGTCCAATGGCTGGTAAAATTGTCCATCAACTCCTGCCTCCCCTAGAAACCAGTATTTTTGTGAGATATACATATTTCATGGGATAGCAATGATCCACTGAGACAGCGATGATACGATGAGGAATTTTGCAGCCGTCTGAGAGGTCCAGGAGGGTTGTAGACTAAAGGAACGAGTGCATAGAGGTGGCAAAGGAAGAGAAAATGTGAGCAGTGTGTCACTTAGAGATCTGCAGCTGGTGAAGAAGTGGCAGGGGAGGTGTGGATCCAGCAGAGACTCAGAGCATGGGGCCGATGTGCTTTCCTGCCGATGCTGAGTGAAGCAGGAGGGAGATTTACAGGGATGAAGATCAGAGCTCTTATGCTTTCTGTACTCTCACACTGATCCTACACCTGCCCCTGCCTGCTGTGTTTGCCAGACAAGAAAATACAATCACACAGACACACCCACAAGTATATATGAAATCAAGACTGACACATCCGCAGACTCCTTCTCTGACATGCAGTGCCAAACTGTTGTATAGCTAATTCTGTAAAAATAAATACATAAATAAATCAGTTGAGCATAAGTAATAAATAATGATTTCCATCTAATTTGTGTCGAAGTAGATATTTCTAGATCGTTCTTCTAGAATTCCTAGATTTAGATAGAGATTTGTTTTCAACCAGTATGCAAAGATTTCATTAGTCTGAGAGAGACAGTAGAAAAGGCTCGCAAAACAGAGACAAACTGGGATTTATGAGGCTTATTAGCTCATACAAATAAACATTATTAATTCTTAAGCAGAAAACGTATGAGTGTATTAGAAACCAAGAGGCACGCATCCTCCAGTGACCCATGGTCCTGCTGAGATGCTGTCAGTAGGGACATCGGCAGCTCTGACAATCTGCCATTCTTTTTTCCTGCATGCGCTGTTTCAGCTAATCACCACACCTCCTGGAAAAGCAGTGAAAGGTGATCACATTGCGTTAATAACCTGAATTCAGATGACAAGTCTGTCACATTAGCCAAACAAACTGACAGCCCACTCTCTAAGACGTCTGTCCATGAAGGGTTCATGCTGCCTTCCCTGGCCACAGTCCATTCCTCCCTAGTGTATGTTCCTTTCCTGAGGTGCAGGTTAGCTCTGCTGTCCAAGCTAGACAGACAACATGGCTTTTCATCAGCAGGCTGGCTGAATATCCCTTTAATGCTATTGCTACTAAATGCACAGCACAAGAGTAGCAGGTCATAGGGCCTAATTGATATAAATCAGCCTTTGCACTGGTGCTGATGGCTTGAGAAAATCTCTACCTTAACAGTGTGATACCATTCATCACACGGTAAGATCAATCGCCTCTCATTTTCTCCCCAATAGTCAGTGCATAAGAGTCTGTAGCATAGACATAAAGCAAAAGAAGAGCAATTAAGACCATTTTCGGGGCTTAAGCTCAGTATGTTTAAAATTACCGAGTTCAGTCAATGCATCTTGTCATTCTGTGTACTTGAGGATCAAGTAGGATGTTTACTTACTTTAGTTAGAGACTGATGTGACATTAATCAGACAGATTAGGGCTTTGTTTACCAAACATCCCTCTGAGGTTCTTAAGTTTGGGTAGCTGCTCAATCAGCATTTGTCTTTATTTTGTACGCCTCAATGCTAATTGACTTAACTCTACTCTATAGCGTCAGGCTCACATGAATAACCACTGACTATGAATAAAACCCATGTGTAGTGGTTGGCTGTTGTAGGATTAGGATGAATCTTTAAACACGTATCCTTTCCCTTTGGAATCGTCATGAAACATTCATCTCTACTTTCACTTCATATTCGAAAACTGCATCACTAACTGTCTCATATATAATTAGCCAGCTTCAAAGATTTGATATAAATTCCTACCAGAACAGCCGTGACAGCTTTAGAGACGTAACATAATCACTGCAGTCTATCTGTTGCTTAGTCCACTTTGAATTTACTTTCAGCAGTTTCTATTGCATTCTAGTAGCATTCAGCGTTATTCTCATGCTAGCTAACATTTTAGAGATTTAAGCTGAGGTGGAATTAAGCTGCTAGTTTCCCTTAGCTAATTTTAACCATTATTTTTATTATTCTTTAATTTAGGGGCACTGATATGACCCTCAGTAGCTAAAGTCAGTGTGTGATATAAGGTTTAATAGTATGTACTTTTCTACCTGAAATAAAATGAAATTTGAAATTTCTACCTGGCTTGTGCTTGGTCTATAGAGCTTTTCAAAAACTCCCAATTTGAACTTCTAAAAGTTTAGAAGCTTTTTTTCAGAATAGCAGAAAGTTCTTAGTGAAGTCTTACATTGAGGGCAGATTAGCAAACAGATGCAAATGTTTTAAACTAAACAGAGTGCACCTTATTTTAGTCTCCCCTGGTGTATGTAAAATATATATATACACATACAGTGTATGTGTATATTTAAAATGTAAAATAAATGTAAAATAAAACCCTATTTTTCACAGAAAAAAAAAACGCTTAAAAAGTTCCACCTTTATATAATTGTACTGTAGCTTAAAAAACTGCCATCTACCCCCTAAAGTGCATATAAATAATGAAATTTAATTATAAAAACTGAGTTGTTCCTAAAATCGATTCTATTCTGTCCTGCACATGAAGAGACTGCCTTTAATCACCCAACAAGAAATTAGTAGCTTTATTGGTTAGCACATATACAGTATTAGTTCATATTTAATGAAATATTTAATGATGGTGTTTGTGAAGACCATCCTATAGTTCAATTAGTTGTATAGTTGTTTGTTTAAAAAGAAAAAAATCTGATACCTTGCCAATGAAATATGCATCTGAGCTAAAAACCTTTGTCTAAAATCACATCTTGGACAAGTTCTACTTTAATGAGTATATATATGCAGTCGGTTTCTACAATGTTTCACTAATCTTCCTCACACACTTCTAATTCTCTGAATATTCCTAATTTTATGGCCAGTTTGAATGAGAGTTTTTTTCCAACGGAAAAAGATATGTAGTTCTTGTGATCGGAGACCTTTTGGTGATTATGCAGTGATTTTCCAGTTTCAAGTGTTAAAGGACTGCAGTCCAGATGTTTGCACATCTGATTTGCATATCATTATGTGCATACTGTATGTGTGAAAGAAATGACTTTGGGGATTGGAATTGTATAGACATTTGTGGAATATGTTTAGATTTTATTATTCATGAGCAGATCTCATAGTACATCAGGTGCGTCCTCTCGGCTTAGTGTTCTAATTTAGTTATGATACAGGGACTAGGATGATCTGTGATATCTGGTAGGGGAATTAGAGGACAAGGCTGATGTGTTTAGCTCTGTAAAACACAATGCATAACTCTAGTGTTGCACATGCTTTGTTTTCTGCTTTCTCCATGGGGCAGTTCAGTGGCACTAGAAGCAAGAGGAGATTGTAGCAGCTGCTGTGGAAGAGAAATGTCTCTACTGTGTTTTGTCCACAGGTGCACACATGACCTTTGTAAGTTTGCTATCCACTCCTTCTGCAGTGCATTATCTTGTTGAAAGACCTATGGTCATAGATGTAGGTAAATCATCCCAGCATAAAATATCAGGATAGAATTGAATGGGAAATTGAATATTTCTACACATTTTCACAGATTTCCTATTTCTTTGCAGATCCTCCAGTTCACAGTCATGGGGCTTTTTTCTGTGCAAGCACAATTTTCAAAAGAATTTCATTAACTTGTTTTTTCCTGACCAGAAGGCCCCAAGCTTTTCTCTGCCCCCCTGTTTCTCATTTTGCTATTTCTGATACTCTATTCAATAACTTGGCTGCTAACCTTATCTGCCCCACTTCACGTTTAAGATTCATCTCATGCATGACAGCTGTTGTGTGCAATTTAGGATGCACTAACTCTGATTTGGGCTTTGAACCCTGTTATGCACAGGCTGATTTCACACGGTTACATCGAGTACCTTACTGTTCTGGCTCCATGGGCGATCTTTCTAAACACATGTCTATTTCCGTGTTTATATGACATCAATATTTCAGGACTATTTTTAAGATGTTTCAGTTATAAATATATATGTGGAGTTTTACCGGTTCTTTCTTTTCTGTGCTATAAGATTGTAAGAATAAGGATATAAAGCCTTAGATATTGTATAAAGCTGTAAGTAGCATTAAACTGAATAATGGAATGCCCTAGAAACAGCTTGATAATAACAGGAAGGTCATGATTTACTAAAAAATAGCTATTTTATGTGTATAAAGACATATAAAAACTTGACTGGAAATAAAATTGAACTACCAGAAGTTTATGAAGTATTGAGAATTAAATTGTGCATTTCGAAATAATCCTTTTCATTTGGTCTACGTCAAATCTTTACATTAAAAACGTCAGACCTCTTTCTGTCTCTCGCTCTTTACATTAAAAACGTCAGACCTCTTTCTGTCTCTCGCTCTCTGTCGCTCTTTCACACACACACACACACACACACACACACACACACACACACACACACACACACACACACACACACAAATATCAAAAACTGCATTTAACAATCACATCAAACATCAGAATGATGAAAATCTGTGATTTCTGATCACACATCACAGAACAGCATCACAGAACACATCAGATCTTGAGGTGGATGACCTACAACAGGAGACAAGAACAAGAATACGGCACATATTCGCCGTTACTGGACAGCTAAAGACTGAAAATAAAGACCAGGTGATTTTTTTTCTAATCTGTCCTATTTTGATGATCTGGTCTACAGCCTTAGATCCCTGTACTTGACTGACAGGATTGGAACTCACCCATAGAGCTTTTGCTCTCTCATTGTTTTTTTTTCCCTTTATAAACTCTAGACACCATTGTGTGTAAAAAACAGGAGATCATCAGTTTTTGAAATTCTTAATTTCAAATGTTTCTGAAATTCTGAACCATCAACAATGCTACAGTTAAAGAGATTAAATTTTTTCCTCAATTTGAAGTTTTTGACCAGAATCTGCATGAATGTATGCATCGTGCTGCTGCCACATGACTGGCTGATAGGATAAAAGTATAATTAAGCAGGTAGAGAAGTGGACAATAAGTAGATTCAGGCAATAAATTATTTGCAGCAAGGTTTTATTATATTGACTAAGGATGGAATCCTAGTTGAAGTCGATCGCCATTAATAACAGAACTGAAAGCGTTGTATCGGAAATTGAGAGGTGTGGAACAAAGTCTGCAACCTAATGACATAGTATTCCTTTTAGTGCAGGCATTAGTAAAAAAAAATCTAGAAAAATAGAATTATTAGTGGAAACCCATTGAATGTCAGTGCAGCCACTGAGTTAAAAAGATTTTGCCCAAAGTTGGGCATTTGGATTAAGTGATTTAGCCAACACAGGCTCAATACTGAATAGCACCACATTGACCACAAGTACAGGGTTGTGTTCACACTCAAGCTAATCGTTGTGCACTACACTCTCACAGTATACACTATACAAGTGATTACAGAACAAAACCGGATCAGAGACATAAACACACTGAAACACGTATTCCACCAAACCTATGAAGAACTATTTTTATTTACTACCTAAAATTTTTTTTTTTTTTTTTTTGACCGAATAGGAATCCTAAAATGTACATACATGGTAGAGAAGGTGAACTGTGTGGACGTAGTTCTTAAAAGATGATATCGTTGGCAGTTTGAGTCGTCCTGTGAGTATGTTAACTCTCTAAAACACTTGAAACGGGTAAGTTCTAGTCTGAGATCTGCAACCTTTAAGCATCATAAAGATGGTCTTCAAGCTGATGTGAGCTCATTTAAAGTGTGAAATGGCACAAGCTGAAGGGTCTCACACCACACACTCTCACAACTACTTCACCTCCACACTCCATTCCACACAGTTTTTCTAGCTCATCCACTCGTCCAGCGGGTTCCCAGGTGGGCCTAAGTCTGTTTCCCTGGCAACAAGGCGGGCAGCAGTCGAGGGGAGCGCAAATCAGCTCTCACTGTTTATTTGCTTAGGTCTTTCACACCATGTCGAAGATTAAATCAGATAATTCAGTGTCTTCTGAGATCCAAGGTCTGTTTATATTGCTGAAGATTCTCCCCTTCTGTGGAAATTTGTTCGATGTGCAACGGTGTTATTCAGAAGCAAAAGTAAACAGAGAATTTAATAAACCTTTCATACCTAGCTGCTTGTTAACTCTCTAAATCCACAAGTGAAGAAATTGTGTTGAGAAGCAGGCTTGTTCAGAGTTGATCTGTGGATCAATCGTGACCTTATGGAACTCGTGGGTGACCTTAAGGAACTGTTGTTTCTTTGCTTGTTTCTTTTTACTATTACATACTAGGAGAGGATAATTAACGTAACTTGACATTTGCCTCAGAGTATTAAAGGACTGGTTCGTAATTTTAGGGCTGTTGGCCTCCAAATAGAAATTGCAGTAATAAACAACAAAAAGCCACCGCCTCTGGGTTGCCTTTCAGAGAAAATGAAGCAAAGTATAGCAGCTAGAGGAGAGAACATATTACTGTAAATAGAACCTGGAATATATAAAATAGTGACTTCCTTTACAGCATTGTATTCACAGAGTTAAAATCTATGTTTAAAATGCTATGATTAATGCAGTTATGGAAATGTTGTTTAAAATTACAAACACTACAGTGGGTCACACATCAGAGCTCCCGAGTCTGCAGTTCCAACTTGAGCTTGGATTACTGTCTGTGCAGAGTTTTGCAATCCTATTTCCTTCCATTTCCAAAGAATATTGCTTGAAGGTACAGAACACTGGCTGGTAACACTTTCTATAATATACATAAATCTTAATAATTGTGCTTAGAAATAATTGTAAGCTTTCTTTATAAACTCTAAAGAAGTTGGTAACTAATAATAATGTGCACTCTAATAATGTGTTTAAATAATTGCTATGATATAAGTGCATATGTTTTTGCAAGAACCCTCTTGTTTACAATCCTCTATTTTTGCACAATCCTCTATTTTTGTACAGTATACAAAATGTACACTGGTCTGTGCTATTTTGTGTATCTGTCCTGTAGTGTTTTCTATTTTCTGTTTGCACTGTCTTCTGTATCATGCTATTTGCACTAGGTTGCACACGATGCACTTTATGTTGCTATGACAACTTACTTTAAGTCTTTAGCTCTATGTACAATGTCAGCTATATATATATATGGTTGAAATGACAATAAGCTTCTTGACTTGACTTAGAATGATGCACAACCTTTCTAAATGATGATCTATGAATAATTTTTAAATCAGTAGTAATATTTAGCAAACACAAAACCGTGTGAGACGTGGACACGGGGAGAACACGGATACATAGACATGGGGAGAGCATGCAGAGAAACTCCACACAGACAGTCATCCAAGTTCAGGCTCAAATCAGGGACCCTGGAGCACTACATTGCATCACCGTTTCCACCCACCAGCTTTCCTAAATGGTTCATTGTGTGTGTTCTAGCCTTATTGCCAGTGTTTACCGACCCACTGTGACCCTATTTGAACAAATGTATAAGAAACGAATATTTACACTTAAGTAGGGGAGACCGGGTATGGTTGTAACACTTTTTTCTTCAGCACCTAAAACTACCTTTTTTTTAGGCTACACGTCTGAAACTTTTAGGCAAAGTACCCACATTTGTCTACTACAAATGGCAACAATTTCAATTTATTCAACTATGTCACAGACTTTGTGAGATGATGACAAATACAAGGTGGTCCTTTGTTACATGACTCCAATCTTATCCCTGATTCGTGGAATTGGTAGTGTTTCAACTCTCCCCGTGTTACAACTATTCCCGGTCTCCCCTACCAGTGAAAGGAAACCTGTCATTCATGAGACCTTCTGAAGTTTTATCTGTAATGGTAAATGGTATATATGAACAAAATCCAGTAACGTTGCATTTTCATATTTCTTCATTATTTCTTCCTATTATTTTTCCAGAGTATTATGAACCTACCAGTTTTCTCAGATTCCGTATAATTACTTAGGAAAGCAAAGATTATATTTATCAGTAACTCAAGATTGAAACTGTTAGGGTTCAGAGATGTATTATGAGTTCTCATTGCTGGTGTATTAAGAATGAAATGGAGCGAACTATTACATACACTTAAAGGCAGATAGGCATAGGTGTGATTTTCAAGTGTTTCAAGGCTGTTTCATTTGTTTTGTGACTGGACAATGTGCTTTTTATCTAATATCTATTTATATACTTAAATTCTTATGTGCTATGTATACATAGTTATGTTATTATCTGTATATACTATATCTCCTCATTCACATTCATCTGCTTGCTCAACTGTGTTTCACATGCGTCTTCTCAGTCACGGATGATAACAGATGTGTCAGCAACATGGGCTGAAAAATATCAGGCCAACTGATCACCTAAGATGGCTGTCACTGCGTGATTCCTCAGTCTGGGCTTAAAATAGATTAAAACCAAGCCTTATTTCTTTCTACCATTCTGACTATTTTTACTACAAACATTGCTGATGCTGTTCAGGAAGCCAAAAATGAAACCTTACATTCATGTGATGTATTTTTGAAAGCGGCTTAGCCTTAGCACGTTTATAGCAGCCGCCCCTGCGTAAGCTACAGTGCCAGAACAACCGACGGAAGGACATTCAGTTTAAAATCATTTCCATGCTTTCTCACTTTCTTGTTTCCCTGAGGGAGAATTCAAGCGAGTGCATTTTTAAGGATAACTGAGGAATGTAGTGTGTAAACAGCATGGTGTACAGTTAAAAGAAGTGCCTTTAGTATCATTTTGCTAATTGACTTCTGTTTTCACCTGTCCCTAATCATAATAAGCCCTACACACGGCTTTCTACGCATGAGTTTGTCTGCATGTGAATGTAGATATCATCACAAATAAATGTGATTATGAGCCAGCCAAGCATGTAATCAGTTGACTTTGTAACAACACAGTAGGTGGCTTATAACTGCACAGCTTGAACACAGAAAAAGAAAGAAAAATTGTAATGAATGGATGAAGAGTCAAATAGTGTGTCTCTGGGCAGCTGTTTAGCCAATTAAAGGTGGATAATATTACAGTGTTCTCCTTCGCTAAGTCTCAGGTGCAGTGGGCTCCTTAATTACGCATGTGTTCTGTAGACGTCCAGCCTACACTAACACCTGATTTTCTGCTGACAGCTAAGTGTTGGGGCAAATTCAATAATCTTACCCAAGAGAGAACACACTAGAGGTCTAAATATTAATAACAGTGTTGACTTTTCTATTTTATGAGGTGGTGTATTATTGTTTTAACTCGAGATTTCTGTCAAGGCCATTTTTAAAACCTTTAACATTTATTTATTTATTTATTTATTTATTTATATTTTGAACACGTGTGAGTTTTTATTTCTCCACCTGATTTTCTCACACTAATTAATAGTTCTTGTTATTTTATTTATTTATTTATTTATTTATTTATTTATTCACACGCTTAATTTTTTCCATAAGAAAATTTCACATACATAAGGGCACCTCTTTCGCACATTTTTTTCGTAAAAGAAACTGCTATCTTCAATGTCAAACCTGCATTTCCTATTTTTAACCTTTTATTATCTAAACGTCATTTTATCCATTGTCTTAGAACACAGAAATACATGTACTCAGTAAGCAGTTATTCTATAGCTTGCATATATGTATAGACAGATAGATAGATAGATAGATAGATAGATAGATAGATAGATAGATAGATAGATAGATAGATAGATAGATAGATAGATAGATAGATAGATAGATAGATTTATTTTTTTGAGCTGGCAGGACTTTGGCTGAAGATAAGCTGTTTTATCTGTTATGAGTAAAATCCCACCCCTTGTGAGACCTACTACACATAAATGCTTAGTTGGAAGAATACTGTTTTTATTGTTTTTTATTGTACTGTAATTTAATATAATGTAACATGAATTGATCTGAATCAATTTTTATGTTTACCATATTTAGATGTGCCTAATATTCTGTTATATTCTGTAATATTATACTTTAATCATGTATAATCTGCATGATTATATATTCCTTCATTTTCTGTAAAGTGTACCTTACATCCAATGTGTACGTTACAGCCTTATCCTGTGGGGCTCTGGGTACAAGGTGGGAGACAATCTGCCAACCCATCACATGGCACTCTTAGACTCCCTCTCTCTCTCTCTCTCTCTCTTTCTCTCTCTCTCTCTCTCTCTCTCTCTCTCTCTCTCTCTCTCACACACACACACACACACACACACACCAGACAATTTAGAGATGCCAATCAGCATACAGCGCACGTCTTTAGACTGGGGAAGGAAACCGGAGTAACCTGAGGAAACCCCCAAATACAGGGAGGTGGGAATCACCCCAGTGATGGTTCATAATAATTAATAATATATTTAATACAAATAAAATATAATATTTGTTTCTGACACGGTTACCTGGGCAGATTCACGTTTTTGGCTTATAGGAAGAAAATTGAATAAAATCTAAAATAGCAACCAAAGATGAATCTATATCCCTTTAGAATGGAAAAGAAAATGTCTTTCAAAACAAACCTGTTCTCTAGTGATACCATTTACACAGGTGGCTGAACAGAGCTGAGTTTCTCCATGCCTTGCTTTCAAACATGGCTCCTTCTTTGTGATATAACTTTTTTTTTTAGCATTATTTAGCATTTTTTAAGGAAAGTCTTAGATACAAAGAAAACAACCACACATTCTGGACCAGATATATAAAACAAAAGGTGAACTAAATGTCACTTCAATTTTGCATGTCAGTGAAATTCCAGTTTTTAGTTTCAAAATTAAAACAGAAATAAAACTAATATAATCTTCTTGAATGTATATTAACATTTTAATAACTACTCTCTTTACTTCTGCAGTCATTGTACTGTTCGGGATAACTGTAAATAAATAAAAAATGATCAGCTGCCCCAGTTAAGAGACAGAGCAGTGTTTTAAATCAATATAAAGCTTGAACGCAAAGTAGTTTGGGTTTCTCGCACTTGTTTTTCAGTCTTTATCCTAAGCCCAAAGCACTTCATGTCCTCTCAGCTGTGTAGATACAGTAGGTGATGAGTCTTCCCTGCAATTGCCCTGTAGTTGTGCAAGTGTGATGCATTGATCGAATTGATGCTCAACAGAGCAGAAACTGCTTATTGACCTAATGCGCTTGTGTGTTGAGATCGCTTTCACAATGTCACTTCTAACACTCAGAGCAGAGTGTGGGGTGGATGCATTAATGTGGGTTGAGCCAAGGCATTCTTGTTCATTCCCAGCACATGCACTCCCATTTATCTAGCTCACACAGAGTGTTTAATCTGACTCCACAAGGCTCAGATGCACTGGACTGAAACGAGAGAGTAGCGTTGGCCTATTGTCTTGGATGTACTTTGTGTATTTGGTGTAAATAGGTTTGGATACAGTGTAAATGCAACTCTTGTGAATTAGTTATTCCCATCACAGAATGCACAAAGATCAAGCTTGGCCCTTTTTTGATAAACGTGTTAGCAAAGGGAGGAAAAAAAAAAAATTAAATCATATCAGGATATCCCTATTTGAAACAGTCCACTGAACAAGCTTTTCCTGTTGCATACATTTGGGCAAGTGAAAACTGATAGCCTTCCTATGAGTGTGACATGACCAGGAACAAACATCTAAAAAAATATCTCATTATTATTTCTGTAATTTCTCTTGTACAGCAAAATGATCAAATGCAAATTAAAAAGCCCACCTGGGAAGGCGTACTCTCTCTTCCCTGTCAACACTACCACACTACGCACACTAGCCAATCGTGCACATCTCTGAACTTGTTTATGTGGAAGATATATGTATGTGGGAGAAATATAGTTTTAACCTATTTTACTGTGCAGTAACGTACTGTATATATGCCTTATATATAATTAGGAGATCTAAGATTTTAAATGCTGTTGATGAGATGTTTGTCCTATTTTGACTTCTTTAATATCAGAATAATGTTATCTCTGTTTGTGACCTTCTCTTTCTCATTAAGCAAATTTACTAGAAATATTTGTGACTGTAAATGACACACAGGACAGAAACATATCAAACAGAGAAACATGTTTTCTGTAGATAGTGTTGTGAGGTCATATCCAGAGATGGATTCTTGAAAAGTAGACCATTTTTTCCTAACTCTTCAGCTAGGACAATGTAAAATATGTTATTTTACATATGTTAGGACAATGTAAAATATACAGGCTTAGAGCTAATACACTAATATGATTGTTATCGTCTGTGATGTTCTTTGTGCTTTTAATGTCAGCGCACCACCTGAGCACCTGTTTTTCCCTCTGTGTTGTTGATTTCTGGTGCTGTTAATTAATCTCCATCTGTTATGCGAGAGAACAGTTTGGAAATTGGATTTTCAGCCAATTATCTGCCTATTCACTGATTCAGTTTGCCCCAAAACCGTTTTCACCACACACAGCTTCAGCTTAGTTTTCGCTGATTAGCATTGAATGAGTTGTTGTCAGCAAAGTCATCGGTTTCCATTTTCTGCCCAATTCAAACATTAAGCTCATACATCAAGTCCTTAACTGATTAATTAATTTCCTAGAACTAATCACCCCAGTAACTGTTAAACTGAATAACTCGCTCTTCTGTGAACTATGAACGTCAAGTTAGCGTGACATTTCCCCCAAGTGCTTTATAAAGCCGCAACTTGCTCTTTGCACCTCTCACTAGGGTTAATGCTCTCTGACAGGTCCGCTCAATAGGGAGACTACATATAGTATGCATTAAGGGTGCACAGGGAGCTACATGCCACCACCTCCATGTTCTTCATACCTATGCTAATACCCCACACTTACACATCATCACGGTACCTACGGTCTACACTGGGGTTATATTGTAGCACATTTATCACACATCTCTTTGAGGCGGAATGTTCCACTCGGTCAAGCTGCAAAATAAGGATGTAAAGAGCATTTTATAGTGAGTTTTATGTAACAGCAGTGGATACTGTGAAATAGGAAATAGGTTTTTGGATCTTAATCAGAGGAATGCATGCCTAAAGCAATGTGGCAGAAATATGCTGATGCTTATCTCGCCACTCAGTATATCATCTTTATGTTTTAACTGACAAGATGGAAATCTTAAAAGGGAAAAAAGAATAAAAAGTATTAAATGAGCAGAAGAATCAAAGAAAAGAGAAAAAGGGTCATGGAATGATATATACAGGTCTCTCTGCATTTAAAGCTAGCTCCTTTCAGAGATGAATATGAATTTAATTTATTTTTTTCCACATTGAAAGAAATAAGAAGACGACAATCTAATCTAATCTAATCTAATCTAATGCCACTGTTACTCTTATGAGTGTGTCTTTGAAATCTTTTTTCTGGGGAAAAAAGTGAAGCAAAAAGGTGTCAGAAAAGGTGAAGGTAGCGTAGCATCACATGTTAGGACCATGGCTATATCTTAAATGAGTTTGAAATACACTATATTAATTTTCCCAAGTAAAAGATTATAGCAAAGGTGTGAAAGAAGAGAGAGATTTTGTAGTTGTAGAACAGTTTTATAACTTTTTTTTACTTTTTTTGTACTAGTCTTCACTTAGTTCAGGTTTATATCAGAGAGAAGTTTAACTGTTTAATAAACAGATGAGTACAACTTAATTTTATTAACGTATTAAAAACTCACTCACTCATTTTCTACCACTTATCCGAACTACCTCGGGTCACGGGGAGCCTGTGCCTATCTCAGGCATCATTGGGCATCAAGGCAGGATACACCCTGGACGGAGAGCCAAACTCACTCACGCAAACACACACTACGGACAATATTCCAGAGATGCCAATCAACCTACCATGCATGTCTTTGGACAGTGGGAGGAAACCAGAGTACCCGGAGGAAACCCCCGAGGCACGGGGAGAACATGCAAACTCCACACACACAAGGCGGAGGTGGGAATCGAACCCCCAACCCTGGAGGTGTGAGGCGAACGTGCTAACCACTAAGCCACCGTGCCCCCCACGTATTAAAAACTTAGAATTTAAAGTTGTACAATAAGCTTTTGGATAATTATAGGATAAACTATTAGAACCATTGTGTTTTCTTTTTGAGAACTTTTTTTTTTACTGGTTCAGAAGTTCAGGGGTTTATTAAAAATAAATATCTATACTACTAACTTTCAAAGAGCATAACTCCAATACAACAACAAAACTACACTGACTTGAATGTATATAGCATATTTTATTTAGAATTTATTTGTATTTATTTCTCTTGAGTAAACCGAGGCAAGCGGATTTCTAGCAAATATATATACACATCTGTTCATGCTGTACACATGTAGTACTTTCTCCAGCTGAACGTCAGTTCACATATAGGATTTATCTTGAATCCAAGCGAAAAATCTGCACCAATTATCACTAACAAATGGCAAAAATGAGTGCAGTGCAAAGTGTTTGAACCTGCCTGGTTGTACTGGGTTGTATTCTGGTGTAAGCATCTTGGGGAGCCAAAAGGGATTTAAGAGTAATGCTATAAGAATCACAGTACATAATGTAACTGTCTAGCTATACAATTCATTCACACCACCCACTTCCTGTTTCCTTTGCTCCATTTTCATACAATGTCAGAATAATTCTTCTTCATTATAAGCCATATAATAGCATTTAAAAGATCCTGGATTAAAATTGAAGCATACCAATAAATATCTGTTATACGTCTATATGAAATATTAACTTACACTAGCTGATCTTTCTCCTTTTCTCTCCCATGATTCCACCTGCTTATATCCTGTATGAACCAAACCCAGGCTTTCTATCTAATATAATGTTGCAATATTCATAAAAAAAATAAAAAAAATAAAAAATAGATAATAATAATAATAATAACAATAATAATAATAATAACAATAATAATAATAATAATAATAATAATAATAATAATAATAATAATAATAATAAATAAATAAATAAATAAATAAACAGGGACTACAATTATTATACTGATACATATGTACAAAGAAAATACTATTAAAAAGTCATATTAAGTATGTAAAGATTTATATTGTTTTAATTTGGAATAATTCCATTCTTTCTAACAAAAAATAAAAATTTTTTATGTTTAACTATGGTTTAGTTTTCTGTTCTTCTAAGCTTCAATTGTACTTCTGAAACATGCTTTGCATGAACTTAAATTGTCACATATACAATGCAGAGGTACTAGTTAGAGTGCAGCCATGATACAGTACTTCTGAAGCAGAGAGGGTTAAGGGTCTTGTTTAAGGGCCTCATAGTAGCAGTTTGGCATTTCTGGGACTTGACCCTCTGACCTTCTGGTCAGTAACACCGAGCCTTTAATTACTGAGCCACAGCATGCATAGTGACAAGGAAGCTATTTGAGGTTCTTCCTAGCTGTGTATAGAGGAGCTTAAAGTACTTCACTGTGTGAAGACAGCATGCTGATTAGCATGAATACTGTGGGTAAATAAATACAGCTGAAAGTTTCTGATTTCATGATAAAAGTAGGATATTGCTTCCTCATGCTGTCTTCTTTCTTCAAAGAAGACCAAATCCTTCTTTTTTACGTTTGAAACAAATGCATCACATTTAAAAAAAGGAAAAAAAAGAAGAAGAAGGAATGTTAAATCTAATGAGCTACTGTACATGATGAGTGAGGAGGTTGTGTTAATTTCTGTTTGGCGGGGACTATTTCTTTTCAGTACAAGAATATGAACCCATGTTTATGTATGCCGCCTTACATCCTCAATAACTAAAAAACATTCAAATACAGGGATAGACAGGGATGAAAGAGGTGCAGTGGTTAGGTTAAGGCGATCGTGTCTTTGATTTACACACTGTGTATCTGGTGCAAATTGGCCACCTGCTTTGCTTTTAATGCTGTTAATGAGTTCTGTTAGTCTCCTTCTAACGAATGAAGCTGATTGTTTTAGGAAGGTGAACAAGTGAAGGTTGTGTATAAATCAAACCTCTGTCTTTCTCTCACAGCTCTTCCTAGCTACACTTGTGGTAACCCCGGGCAGCTGCAGAATGGCCTCCAGCAGGGCTCCACTTTTAACATCGGGGATAAGATTCGCTACAGCTGCAGCCAGGGATTCGTTCTGGAAGGCCACGCTGTGCTTTCGTGCCTGGCCACATCCTCAGGCACGGCTGCTTGGGACTTCCCCCTGCCCTACTGCCGAGGTGAGTGTGAGCTGCATGAGAGAGACATGCGAGGAGTTTAGGAAATGTCTTTATCAGACGGGCACCCTGATGTTATCAGCGAAGGGGATGCGTACAGCCATTTGTCCTGTTTGAGAGGGAACTGCGGTACCTACTGTGTTGACACTTGCCAGGGCGCAGAGAGCGTGGGTGGATGCTTTGTCAGCACTGTCGCAAAGAACAGATACTTTAGGCAAGTTTAAGACACCGTTAAATGCTGATTACTTCAGTATGAGTAGCACATTCATGCCTGAAGGCCACATATATATTTTGGGAGTGTGTAAGTGAATACACATACTGTGTGTCTTAAATAACTTTATACATCATCTAATCTCAAACACTTATTCACTTATGACATGATCTGGCACACATTCGCCATCAGGTATATGTTCACTCTACATTTAAGAGACGTTTTAATGAGGAGTAGTTGAGTCAATTTCCACAGACCAATGCACATTGTACTAGAATTAGAATCATATCACAGTTTTGCACTGCACTGTTCAGCATTTTGCTCAGTTTTGTCCTTTTTTTTAATGTTTTTTTTTCCAGTCCAGTCATGATGAGCACAATCTACTTCAATAGATGCATGAACCCTTTTTAATGTGCATGAGCACAGTATTTTGAGCATTTATATCGGTTATAAGATTTTGAATTTATGAAAGCAATAAGAGGGATTTTTGTTTTCTCCTCTTTTTGTATGGAAGAAGTTAGCAGTCTATTAAAGCTACACTCCTCCAGGCATTTCCAAAGATAAAAAGCCAATTATCTAATGCATCCAAGGCTAGTGATATGTCTATTTGTACACTTTATGATCAGACATTTCAGGACACCTGACCATTACACCCATATGAGTGCATTCTCGCTTCTTTTTCCACAAAATCGCCAATAATTGGCGTGCTTTGCATGCTAGTTTTTGAATGCTAGTTCTTTTCATAGGAACTAGATAGCCCAAACATGTTTCAACATGGCAGTGGTAATTCTCAAAAAGTACAGTCCATGAATATAGGGTTAGCCAAGGTTAGAGTGGAAGAAGTTGAACGGCTTGCAACTGAGCCTTGACCTCAACCCCAAGGAACACTTCTGGGATTAATTATCACAGCAGCTTCCATCAGTGCCTGATGTCGTGTGCTCTCATGGATGAATGGCCAGATCCAAACAACCACATTTGCAAATCTAGTATAAAACCTTCTGCAGAAGACTAACACTGGAAACTCCTTCCGCAACTTTTACATGAGCATCTTCGTGCAGAACGAGTCACCATAACAATGATTTGATTTATCTCTTTGTTTAATAATATATTTATGTTGTTATAGTTAACCTTGGATTATAACATATATACTGCAAGTGATGTATAGTGTCATTTTAATTACAGTTGACAGACCTGTCAGGATTGTTGTTATAGAAAATGAATCTAAACCTTCTGACAATCAGATGTAAAAATCCAACTCATTGTAAAAATCCAACTCATCCAACACCAAAAAAGCTTGTTGAATTTACTTAATTAAAACATGTACATCAGTTCCACGTGACTGAATTCATTCATTCATTCATTCATTCATCTTCTACCGCTTATCTGAACTACCTCGGGTCACGGCGAGCCTGTGCCTATCTCAGGCATCATCGGGCATCAAGGCAGGATACACCCTGGATGGAGTGCCAACCCATCGCAGGGCACACACACTCATTCACTCACACAATCACACACTATGGACAATTTTCCAGAGATGCCAATCAACCTAACATGCATGTCTTTGGACCGGGGGAGGAAACCGGAGTACCCGGAGGAAACCCCCGAGGCACGGGGAGAACATGCAAACTCCACACACACAAGGTGGATGTGGGAAACCTCCAACCCTGGAGGTGTGAGGCGAACGTGCTAACCACTAAGCCACCGTGCCCCCCGTGACTGAATTGAGTAACATTAACATAATTTGGTTTCATACATACAACATGAATTGATATAATTATGTATTATATCAAAAAATCAGATCAATCTGATCAAAATCTAAGACTGAGCCATAGTACTGTGCTATTCTACAAAGCATGCTTACAGTAACTGTCTAAAACAAATACTATAGTTATAGTGTAAGTATTTATGTTAATACTATATGTATTTACTAGTCTGAATGACCACATATTCCTTTTTTTTTCTGATCACCATCATCATAATCACGCTTACTTGTCCTGATTTTTTTGTTATTCTACCCGCTTCTGATCTTCACACTTCATTTCATGTGTCTTATTCCGATTGGAAGTCTGGGAGTTTGCTCGTTACATTCCCATCCCATGTGTGAATGGTGTGTGACAATGGCTGCTGGTGGTGGTGGTCTCTGGGCTGTGTGTGTTCTCTGAACAGGCTGGTATAAAGCAATGCCATCTGTGCCCAGGCTGTAGGAGTCAGGAAGCCCACGTCCAGTCCCACATGCTCAGACACGCAGAGCCAGAAAGGGACCCCCCGCAATCCTCTAAGCCCTGCAGGAGGCCCATGTGATTATGGACCCTTTTTTGATTTTTTTTGGAGTGTTCAGGCATCCTCCCACACTGCCTTTCAGATCTCTCACTCATCTGTGTTTTGTTGCCTCTGCCCTCTGCCTTTCGGCCATTATTTTTAAACTGATTCAAAGCTGCTGACTCTCCTGTCCCTGCTGTTCTGTATTGGATTTGTGCAGTAAAGCATTCACACACATAAAAGCTATAAAAATGCCATTGTTAGATGATTAATTACATGCCGATGCTGTACAAACTAACATTTTAGGCAATGGATAATAGAAAGTCTTTTGGTTCTGTTTAAAAGCTTACACATGCACATATACTGTACCAATGCTTCCATGCATAAATATTCACCCCCTTTGACATGTTCCCAATTATGTAGTGTAACAACCTGTTTATAACCTACACAAACAAGCATACACAAAATATACCGTAATAAAAGTTGTGATTGCGTAATAGTGATGGGAAGTTCGGTTCTTTTCCGCGAACCGGTTCAAAAATCCAGTTCACCAGTTCTTTTACTGAAGTAATGACGTCATTCACAATGACGTAATGGCACAAATTGCATCATCCCGCTGCCGCAAGATATTAATACAATCAATTTAACACATTCGAAAAGTTCTCTGTAATCATAACTTTAGTTGAATGCGTTTCTTACATTTAAGTTTTGCAACTAAAACACCCAGTACAGGCATTGATATGCAAACGTGGATGTTTTACGTGTCTTAAAGATATAAAGTTAATAAACTAATCTTCATCAATTTACAAAAAGCGGTATATAAAAATACAGACTAACCTGCACAACAGTCAATAGTAAAATTAACTGACACATATTGAGTGATCAGTTGTATGATTTTTTTTTTTATATAAAAATGTTTAATAGCCTATGACAAATTACTATGCATATCCCCCAATATGTATAATTTGCTCTGAAGGTTCACGCATGCGCAGTATCAACAGCTAATCGGTTCTCAGTATGTCGGACGCGTCCGAAAGAACCAGTTCTCAGTTCAGTGTACTGATGATTCGCTGTATCGGTTCAGTAATTCACGCATGCGAAGTATCAACAGCTCGAGCTCAGTTCTCTCAGCACAACATGTCTCAGTTCAGTGTACAGGAGTTACATATACTCCGGGATATTAGTTTATTTAGAGTCGGACCAACTGTCAGGCATGACCGAAAGTGAGTAACTTTAGTAATTTGTGGATCAGCGCTGACTCAAGACGCAAACTGTTTAGAACGAATCAGTCCGATTTGGTGAACCGGTTCATCCAGTTCACTAAAAAGAACTGGTTCAAAAGAACGATTCGTTCACGAACTGGCCATCACTATTGCATAAGTATTCACCCTCCATTGGTGTGAAACCCCTGATTTAGTTTGGATAGATCAGATAGAATCAAGTGAAGAAAGAAGGTTCAAACTGACAGGAAGGCTACAGCAGCTCAAATAACTATTCTTTATAACCATGATGAGAAGAAAACCACAGAAGTTCATCTCCTGTCAATCACGAACAGCAATCCAAGGCTGCAACGGGCACAGGTTTAGCAAAACTATACAGATCAAGACTGAAAAATAAACGGTTGGCCATAACCTTGTTTATATTTTGAGAAATACTAACAATTTTAAAATCAAAGTCTTTTCAAAAACTCTCCTTTACATATTCTTGATAACTTTCATTGTCATCCTCTCTCAGCTTCTCACCTACAGTATGCTTTCTTATGCTTATGATGATAATAAATTTTATTGGCCAGAAGGGGGCAGGATTCCTAAACGCATTTCTCTCTAAAGTCGGAGAATAATAAGGTTGCGTTCCCTCTTTTGTGCCAGTTGTTTGGGCCTGTTCCTTTAAGCGCTGTTGTTAGAATAATTGGCTCACGGTGATTATCTGTTTTTCTTCACTGTTCTATATAAACAGTCCTTTACACGGAGATGATTCATCCTTCAAATATGTAAACATGTACATTCAGATTTCTTCTCCATTCTGGGCTCTCCTCCATCACAGATCTCAATGGGAGCATGTTCAGCATTATGCATTCTAAATGTCAAAGCAGCCTGCCAGCTTCCCACCATGGCAGAGCGGCCAGAGCGATCATTCCAGCCTGGAGACGGGAGAGAAAAAGATAACCGTACAAGGATCAGACCAGATCACTTCTCAAAAGAAATCCGTTTCTCTGTTTTTTTTTTTTTCCTTTTTTTTTTCTCTCTCTTGCGATCGTCGCTGTCAGGTCTAGGGGTGCTGGTTTGCACCTCTCTTTCTCTCTCTTTGCCACGTTGCCATGGTAGCTGCAAAGCCGGAGGAGAGGCAGAAGAGGCAGGCGAGCCAACTCAACGCTCTTTTGTAAGGGATTAGATCTGCTCACTATGTTCATAAGGCTGTGTTTTTAGCAAGCAGATTGTGAGCATCGGTGCAGAAGAACATAGAACTTTTTGGGGCCGATGGACCTTAGAGAGTTAATGAATAAATCTCTGTGATTAATTCACTTAATTAATTCAGTAACTGCCTAAGATTGGTCATTTAATTATTAATATCATGGCCACTCTAAACACATAGAACACAAGTTTACTGCTTTTTTTATGCTTGGGCTATCTTATTATCATTTTTCCCGAGTATGAACTGTAATGAATGCCTTTTCACTGGCAGAAAATAATAGCGGATCACGCCTCATCAAAGGAAAATGAATTGCGTGGGAGGCTGAATGCTGTCCCTTAATCAGCATGTGTGAGTAAGCTAGAAAACCAGACCCTTATTCCCAACCTCTTTACCGTTCAGTCTTCTCTTCATGGTTCGTAAAGTGTCTCCCAAGAGAGTGCGGAGACTGACAGATCTTTTGGATGATTGACAGGACTCGGGACCCCTCTCTGTAGTTTTCATCCCCAGAAAGGAATCACATGATTAGCAAGCCATTGCTAATGAATCCCATGACACCATGGCAAGAAGAGCTCAGTGTCTTGGGGAAACAAAGTGAGATCATTCACCTGTATATTAATATAGTCACAGTCTTATGATCCTTCTTACATGGTCAGCAGTGGTACTATGATTCAGATTTAGAACAACTTTTCCATCTCTATCCCTGTCTCTCATTATGCATCTTCTTCTTTATTGGCTGAGAAGAACGCTTATAGATCTGGCCACTTCCCAGGATTCTTTGCTGCAGTGATGCTGCTAGGATTGAGGCATTTAAAAAGGAGGGACGTTCTTATACCTCAAACACTGTATACAGTGATGTATAGTCGGTTATCTTTTTCTCCCCATGCGTGGGAGTGTGTCAGAACACACTGCTGTTTTCAGGCAGTATACGAAGGTCCTGCATCACGGCTGCCAGAAATCCAACAGCCTTCAGCCTGCCTGGCACATACTCACACACACACACACACACACACACACACACACACACACACTCACACACACCCACACCAGACAAATCTCAACCTGCCTTACACTACTGCTGTACTACATCTCAGAGACATCTCACCTGCTATATCATCAACTCTACAAATCTCCATTCATATCTATATTCAGATTTCATTCCTTCTGAGCACATAGGACTTGGCTTGAGAGTTTAAAAATGATCCAGCTGGTAAATCTACTAGTCATTTATTATATGCCATGACTATTATCAATAATTCATTCATTCATTCGTCTTCGGTAAATGCTTTATCCTAGTCAGTGTTGCAATGGATCAAGAGCTTATTTCGGGAGCACTGAGTGCAAGGCAACTTTAACTGGAAATTTAAAGTAGCCATCTCACCTCCCTGCTTGAAAATTTGGACAAGGTTGGAAGAAGAAACCTACATGAACACAGCAGAAGCAAGTGAAATTATACACGGGTAGAAAACCCAACCCAAAGTTCAAGCCGAGTCATGTGATTTTATTGTCATTCCAGCCATATTCAGCTGGTTCAGTACACAGTAAAATAAAAGAATGTTCCTCTGGTACCACGGTGCTACATAAAATAAACTGTTATTACTGTAACTCACACTACACAAAATCGGTGGTTAGCCACAAAACTGGCTAGAAGGAGGAAAACAGGTAAGGCTGACAAAAACCACAAGGATTTTTTTAAACAGTGAACACTAATCTACAAAAAAACCAAACATAACCAACATGGCGGTATGACATACACTGGCACAGACAATCACACAAATATCAATTAACTAGTAATGAGCAGTTGCAAGGGATCATGGGAATGCAAATTTGTGCCCACGCAATGGAAATGCATCAACATAACGCTATTTGTTTCCGGATCACTGGGATTGAGAATGTTGGGCTGATCATTGGGATGATGAAAATGTTTTATTTCTATGGGTCTGCTTTAAATAGCAGAGTTTTGTTTTTTAAACCTTTTGTTTATTTTAAAAATGAGAGATATATTTCCTCACAACAGCGTTTTTAGACTGACAGGTTCCTTAGTCTGTGTCCTAGTGAATCAGAATTGATGTGTTCATTGATAGAGGCTTCAGGGAACATTTGAACGTCACACTGGATAAGTGAATCTACCAAAAGTCGTAAATGTAAATGTACCTGTTTTCTTATAAGAATACGTTTGCAGTCAATGACAATGTCAAGGCTAACACCTTAGCCCTAAACTCTAACCTTAACCTTTCTATGTAAAACAATAGGTATATGCCTAGTAATAATTTCAGTCACTGTATTCTCCATTCTACTTATAAATCTAATATTTTACAGTGGAAATTCCAGCATATATAAGTTCCATTTTCACTTTTGCAAGATATCTCTCAATGTAGTAGGCAGTGTAGAGGACAATCCTTGAGCTTCATCCCAACTTGTCCAAAGTCAAACAATTAAAGGTCTTTTTTTTTTTTACAGTAATCAGTAATAACAGAACAGAACCTACAGTATGTGCAAAAGTGTGAAAATTTGTGAAAATGAATGTTAATTAATTCATTCTTTTTTTAATGAAAGTTGAAATTTAAGCTTTTAAAGAAAAAAGCATATATTCAGAGTTATGCAGTGAATGATTTCTGGAGTAAATAGTTTTAATTGTGTTATATCCCGTTAATTAATCGAATACATTATTTAGCTTGCTAACTAAAGACTTGGCTATTGATTTCTTCTTGTGTAGTTATTGTTTCAAAACCAGTCTATCATGTCTCTCTCTCTCTTATTTCAAAAGTCACTTATTTCATAGAACATCCACATACCAAATTGTCATATCATATCACAGAACAATAGCAATATTCTATTTATTAAAGTATTACGTAATCATGTGTGACCTACCAGCTGTAAACAATCATTATTGCTTAAAATATATAATAAGATAGCAATAACAACAATAATAATTCATAAATTTTTGACTCCTCCAAAAAAAAATTACCATGTTAATGACTACACAATAACTAACTTTTAAATTAAAATAAACCAGCCAGAACTATTATTACAGCTGTTATTTAATAGATAATGAATTGTCACCAGTTAAATTTGAGAATTTGAGAATGCAAACTTTTTACTTCCATTTCTTTCACACGTTTCCTTTTCCAAATGCCATATACATTTAGCCTTTTAAGCTTTTCTTTGCCCTCACGTTTATAGTGCTGATTAAGATTGTTTTATTCGTGGTCTATTGACTGAGTCTATTTTATGTATTTTTGTGTCACATGGAGCTTGGTGTACGTGTGTTCCATTAATTATGGCACTTTCCACACATAGGTGATACTTGGCTTGTGCTCCAAGGTAAAATCATTACCCCTAAGTATATTGTAGGACTTTTTTCCTGAGAAAACACCAGGTTACCATCCAATATGGCAGTGACATGAAAAAATAAGCTCAAGTCAAGTCTCTCTCTCTCTCTCTCTCTCTCTCTCTCTCTCTCTCTCTGTCGCTCAGTTTTAATTATTGCCCACACCAATCATCACAAGCCTTCAAACTGGACAGTAGTCTGTAAATAGAGTCAGCCGTATTTGAGCTCACCTACTATCTCATGCCATGCCAGGAGGGAGAGAATGGCGGGTGTGTAGGTGAAAGTGGGATTTGTGCTACTGAAAAAGGAGGTCAGATCCTCAGGCTCAGGTTTTTTCTCTGTCAGAAAGTTTTGATCCCTTTGATTTTCCCCAAGGAAGGATGGAGAGAGATGCGGTGGGAGGGAATAGAGTGAGAGAAGGGAGAGAAGGAGGGAGATTTACGGTGCCACTTCACCTTCTTTTAAAAAAGTACTGTAGTTTCATTATCCGGAGCTCAAAGACAGACAGACAGACAGACAGACAGACAGACAGATAGACAGACAGACAGAGATAGAGAGACAAAGACAGAACACAAGAGGAATATCTTACTGCATAAATTGAGGAGGCTGATTTCCATAGCAGTGCATAAGCATACGTAGCAGTCGGGGTGATTGCCTTCTTAAAACAATATTTAAGAGGGAACCACATTGAAAGCACAAATTAACTAAAATTTTAATCCATCTCAGTTAATTAACCACATGTTTCAGCAGATTACATCAACCCTCTCACTAGCAACAATGTGGAAAAGTTTCTTATGTGAATCCATCTTATTTACTCCACAATGCTTGCACTTACTGTAGCTATTAAAGTAGATGGATCATAAAATTAATCATTCTCTGGTTCTGTGTGTGTGTGTGTGTGTGTGCTTTTGCAGCAGACGATGGCTGTGGGGGAACACTACGAGGTCAGAGCGGCGTCATCACAAGTCCAAACTACCCACAGGAGTATAACAATAATGCTGACTGCACATGGACAGTGTTGGCTGAGCCAGGTGACACCATCGCCCTCGTTTTCACTGACTTCCAGCTAGAAGAAGACTACGATGTCCTGGAAGTCAGTGGTACAGATGGCTCTGCACAGTGGTGAGTGTGTTTATACTTATCTATCCAGGTTATACATCCCTACATTCACCACTTCTTCATATCCATGGGGTGTGTAATAAACTCTGTTATACACAAAACACATTCATATGAATAAGTTAAAAAAATGTAGCTGAAGTGTCTGCATGATTCTTTGTGTAGTAAGCCATAAAACTTTATGGTGTATCCCCATTCCAGATTTGGTCTTAAATTACAGTAGATATAGCACCGAAAAGGTACATTTGAATTCAGTCTCCCTGTTCCAAGGATAATAAAGTTCCCTGATACAAGCATTGTGAGAGGAGAACTTTGAATTATGTTTTCCATTATATTTTCTATTTTGTTTTCAGTAGAGATTTTTCCTGATGAGGCACCGCAAGTATAGGAAAGTAAATGGTGCTTTGAGTTTCAAGGCCCAACACAAAAGTCACTTATTTCATAGAACATCCACATACCAAATTGTCATATCATATCACAGAACAATAGCAATATTCTATTTATTAAAGTATTACGTAATCATGTGTGACCTACCAGCTGTAAACAATCATTATTGCTTAAAATATATAATAAGATAGCAATAACAACAATAATAATTCATAAATTTTTGACTCCTCCAAAAAAAAATTACCATGTTAATGACTACACAATAACTAACTTTTAAATTAAAATAAACCAGCCAGAACTATTATTACAGCTGTTATTTAATAGATAATGAATTGTCACCAGTTAAATTTGAGAATTTGAGAATGCAAACTTTTTACTTCCATTTCTTTCACACGTTTCCTTTTCCAAATGCCATATACATTTAGCCTTAGCCTTTGAAGCTTTTCTTTGCCCTCACGTTTATAGTGCTGATTAAGATTGTTTTATTCGTGGTCTATTGACTGAGTCTATTTTATGTATTTTTGTGTCACATGGAGCTTGGTGTACGTGTGTTCCATTAATTATGGCACTTTCCACACATAGGTGATACTTGGCTTGTGCTCCAAGGTAAAATCATTACCTCTAAGTATATTGTAGGACTTTTTTCCTGAGAAAACACCAGGTTACCATCCAATATGGCAGTGACATGAAAAAATAAGTCAGGGTTAGGATCGGGTCATAGAATCGCTGTTTCAAGTTGCCATGTTGGTGCTTCTTCAGCTGCATCGAGCTGTTTATAGCTGAGCTTGAGCAATTAGCGAGGTGCTGTGCTGCTTGCAGTCCTTTTTATGAGGAGCTGATAACATAGATCTAACAATTAGTGATAACTAAGCATTTTTTTCTATCAGCATTTTTACCCTTGTGTGAAAGCCATGATTAATGCATAGAATTTCATCTTGACTTTGGCATTGATGGCCAGTGTTACATGATTTCACTCAGCAATTCTAATCTGCAGCTGTTGTGCTAAAATAATCTTCATAAAAACATAATATTATCTATTATCTTTTTCGACTGAAGCAATCTGTATAAGTCATGTGTTCAGGGATTATATGGATTATATGGATATGGATATATTATATGGATAACTGATGGTTTGTGGAATTCTAGTGATGCTGAAACATGGTGATTGGACACAGGAAGTTATGAGAACAAAATCTAAATAAATATCTTGATGAAACAAATGCAAAAATATTAACCCAGATAATTTATTACTGTATGTAAATGTTAATTTAATGTTAAAATCCTAATTATTTGTATTGTCGTTTGGCTGCACAGAGGTGAGGTGAATAGCTTTGCTCCGATCTTGAGCTGCGTATGTGGAGCTCTGCATCCTTTTACCCATGCCTGTGTAGGTTTCCTTCTTGTTCTCAGACTTCTACATCATTTTAAATAAATGCAATAGGATTGGCCAATAAATTGTCACTAGATGCGAATGAGTGTGTGAACGTCAGTGTATTCCTACCTTGTGCTGAATGTTACTGGGCTAGACTCCGGATCCATGACCCTAACAAGGACAAAACGGTTACTGAAGATGAATGAATGTCCCAGGAGTCAGTCAGTGAGACAGGTTGACTGACAGCATGGCAGTGAGGTAACAAGCCCCAGTGTATTCAAGAGGAAAGACATCAGCCATTAAATAAATCTTAATTCTATAGCCTAAATCTGTGTTGCTTGTAATTTCAATTCAATATCCATTTAAAGGTTTGCAAAATGATGTATTGGGTTTAAACAGGAGATCTCCATGATCTAAATATACAGTGTATTGCATAAGTATTTTGCGACAAGGTTCTGAAAAAGGATCCATCAGAGTTTGGGTTTTGTTTTTTGTTTGTTTGTTTGTTTGTTTTTTAACATCCAACAGACACCACTATTAAAAAATTTAAAGAATATGGCTTTATTGTATGTTGACCTAGGGGTGGCCATCCAGCAAAAGGCACTGACTAGGTAAGTTGGACTTTATTCAGTGAAGCAATCGAGAGCTCCAAGAAAAGAATGAAGCTGAAGAGATTCCACAGTTCAGAAGAGAGAATCTGTATGAAATGGTTCACAGCTGTAGGATAGCAGGACAACTATAATGCAGACATGCCAAGATGGTGGGCTTTAAAAATTGGAGTGGAAAGCAACTAAAAAAAAGGTCTTACAAAATTTCCTTTGGAGACGCTGTAAACATGTGGCAAAACCTTCTCTGGGCTGATTATATCAAAATTCATCTCTTTGGCCTTGGCACAAAGCACTACTTTTTATGAAAAACAAACACTACCATTACTCTGAGAATACTATCAGAAAAATATGGCATGGTGGTAGTAGCATCATCAGGATGCTTTTTTTATCAGTAGGAACTGGGAAATTGGCCAGAGTAGATTGAAAACATTTGCAATGCTACATTAGTGCAGTTCAAATCTAAAAGCCTGAATGCATTACTCTGGCCCAGTCAAAGCCCAGCCCTCAATCTGAGCAGGAGGCAAAATATCAGGTTCTTAATGTGCAAAACTGATGGAGACATTTCTCAAAAGACTTGCAACTGTAATTGTAGGCAAAGACGGTTATTGACCCATGGGCTAAGTATGCATCCAACCAGTAAATGTCTACTTATTTGTTTACTTAACCTTTATGTCACAATAAAGAATATTCAAATGCTAAACGTATTCTTTTTTTTTAATTCCAAGTACGTTCCCTCCAGTTCACAGTTAACAGTAAAAGTTGGGAAAAGTTGGGAGAATTTAGATCTGTGTGAAACTCTGCATTATTTTCTGTACACTTTATTCAATGTGTTTTATGTATGCTGTATGAAATGAGCTTGTATTCTGTATATTACACTGAGCTAAACTGAAAGCTGTGCAAAGTTCTGAGCAATATGCCAACTGACCTATCGAAACCTCAGACAGAATTCAAACAGGCTTGCACATGAGTACAGTAAGTGATTGAGGGGACAGTGTCAGAATGAGAGGTTGATTAGTATATGAGTTCAGATTGCATTGTCATTTCAGTGGGCAGCTGTGTGATGAGCAGAGAGACAGAGAGAAGACACAAAAGGACAAAATATTCTGAACTGACGCTGCCAGCTAGGTAGAGTTTGGACTTGGTTCATTTGGCTCAGAGCACAATGATGAGGACTTTTCACTGACCAGAGATTAAACTTCTCTCTTTGTTCTACTTTCCTTTTTAGTTTGATTCAGACTCTTAGTTCTATTTGCCTGAAGATAAACTTTGCCAGTAGAATTTATTTCCATTTCAATCAAGGAATGGGATATTTTTGGAAATGGCTCAATCTTGCAACTGTTATGTGTCTCTCTACTGCTTTTTCCCTAAAGCATACTTAGGATCTGAGCAGCTGCACATTCATTAGGATACTACAGTATAAACTCCAAGAGGTCACAGTTACATTTTCTCAAGTACACTTTGGGCTTGACTGTGATTATTGTAGATTTTCAGAAGGAAAACCTCAGGCAGAAAAAAAAATAATCTAAATCTGATTTCAGGTCAGTAATGTGCGTTCATGTATAGCTTGTGGCGTCGTCTCATTGTGGTATCTATTTTGTAGTCAGGATTAATCACAGACTAAATGTTGTTACGACATTATTCATATATAGTTTTAAAAACCACAGACCTCATGTTACCTCATTTTCTCCACTTTCATACGAGATGCAGTCCGGAAGAGGAAGCGTATTAGGCATATTAGGCTTTTTCATTGATTTTTCATTGTCTAACTTCAGCAGTGAACAGATGTGTATTTACACATACTCATGGACAGATTAAATACACACACAATGTCATTATAAAACTAGGAGACTTCCTATTGTGATCGACAGCTATGTAGTTCTGAACACCTTATATGCTTCTTCTTAGCCTTCTTGTCTTCCCCCTGTCACCACACATGGGGTCACAGCATGGCCTTTAATTAAGCACACAATTAGCTGAGAGATTGGAGCAAGCATACGGAGAGAAGGATAGCAAGGGGATGGCGATTCAAGGTAATTTGACCTTCAAATGCTCTGGAGTTTGCAGAGGAAAGAAATATGAGCTAAATTAAATTTAATTTAATGTAAATTTACACACACACATATACACACACAAAATACATGTATATATACATACAGTACACACATAGAGGCCAGAGCACACTGCTCATGAAAGATCATGGGCAATTAATCTATGCATAATGCCCAAAAAAGGCTGATTTTTTTTATTTAATTTGTTACTTTCTTACAAGAAAAATCTCAACAAAAGCATTATAAAACATACCAGGAGCATAATTGAGAGACTCTTCTAAACCCATGCATTATTTTAGATTTTTCAAAAGTATGTAAGCAATCCACAGGTCAAAAACACAACACATTTTCCAATACAAAGGAATATATCCATCCAGTTGCCATTAAAAATTAGTTCTGAGGTGGTATTATTATTATTATTATTATTATTATTATTATTATTATTATTATTATTATTTTATCTGGTTTAGTTATTGTTACATTAAGTATTTTGGGCTGAATGAAAAAATATACTGAAAAAAAAAGAGCAAAAAAAAAAAAATACATCAATACCAGCGGTACTTATTAATGAACAAATTACCCCTGCTTTCCATGTAACACTAATGATCTATTGCTTGCCATGAAAAGCAGAGAGAAAGCATCAAACAGTGCATATGCAGTGAAGGTACCCACCGGTTGTGAAGTAACGATTAAAGGCCAGATCAATTCACGGTTTAAATTAAAGAAGATGTCGGTAGGATAAGCTTAGCTCAAACATAGCAAAGTCTACAAAGGTGGGCTGTATGAATGAGCGGTAGTGTACAAAAACATATACGGTAGTGTACAAATGCTTATTGGTGATTTAGAAGAAATGTGGGAAAAGGTGATATCTAATAAATGATATCTGAAGTTTATGGCTACATTTGGCAACATCACCCTAAGAATAATGAAGCGTGATGGTGGTAGCATCATCACAGTGTGGGGAGGATTTTAATCAGCAAGCTTGCCTTTATTCTCTACAGGCTTGCCTCTATTCTCTGTCTCTATTCTGTTTCTGCTGCTGAGTTACTGTATCTGTCTTGTCTACTTTTTATTTGCAGTAGTTTTGACTCCCTTAATGTTATGAAAAAGGCTGAGAGTTTCATACTCCTACTAAGATTTGATCAACCCAGCAGTGCTCATACACCAAACACAACATTCCATGTAATTTAACATAAAGGATTTTTTAAATGAAGGTTTTTCATAAATCAAAATTCAAATGAAAGAGTAGAGATTGAGGACACAGCAAGAATGCGTTAGATGCTTGTATCAGAGTTCATGTGTGGGAGGAATATTCCTTGGCACATTTTGAAATCTCTGCACAAAGGACATTGTCATAGAAGGTGTCCTCTTAGAAAGAAAGAAATAAAAATAAAAAGATTGCTCCTAATTGTGTGACTGCACGTGTGAGTCTCTGGCAACTTCATTTTCCTGACAAAATTCACTGAGATGTCTTTAAACATCTAGAAAAAAAACTGAATTGCTTACATGAATGAGTGCAGAGGAGGATTCGTTTTAATACAGGCTTGTAATTTCAACATATTACTGCTGCAGATGTTCTTCTGACATTTACGACTTCTCTAGCTCCTCTGAGATGGAACTGCTCACAATTGAGCAAATGAGATTCAGAGGCCCTTTAGTATTTTATTACCTTTTATTTCTGATCTATGACAAACCGTCTTTGTCATAGCCTCCAAATCTACTCTTTTTAATCAGGATAGAAAAAACATAACAGCCTCAAGCAACCAGATTCCTCTGCAATGAACATGCATACACATGCATTTTTATTTTTGTTTTTTTCCTAGTTAATGTTGGATTTGATTGAAGTCTCTATTGATTATTTACAGCCAAGAAGAATACATTTAAAAATAAAACAAAAATAGTATATATTTATAACTTTAGAATTATACATTTTAAATACATTTTTAAACACGGCTTTGGCGTGTTAGTTGCAGTGCACTATGCAACAAGCTATTGTAAACAAGCTAACATTAACTAGATAAGTAATATTTTCATCGCTAATATAGCGGATTCATGGAAAATTACACGGTAATCAGCATTTTTGCCACAACTAATTTATGAATGAGTCTGCATGAGTCTAATTTATGAATGAGTCTAATTTTTTTTTTTTTTTTTTCGGGAATCCTCGGATGGGGGACATGTCCGGGATTTACGCTCAAGGTGTCGCCACAGCAAATCATCTGTTTCCTCCTAGCTCTATCCTCGGCATCCTCCACTGTCCATGTCCACTTTCAACACATCCATATCAGTTCAGTTCACTTATTTATTTCACTGATCCATATATCTTCTCTTTGGCCTTCCTCTTGACCTCTTACCTGGCAGCTCCAGAGCCGTCCCTCTGATGTGCTCGTTCCTAACCCTGTCCATCCTCTTCACGCTTACATTGAACCTCAACATCCTCATCTCTGCTACCTCCATCTCTAACTCATGTCTTTTCCTCACTGCTACAGTCTCTAAGCCATACCGCGTAGCTGGTCTCACTACTGTCTTGTACACCTTTCCTTTGATTCTTGCTGACACTCTTCTGTCACACAACACCCCTGACACTTTTCTCCACCCAGCCCAACACGCCTGTTCTCACCTCTTCACCTCATAACTTTAACATTATACAAGCATTAATTAGTTCTGAATAGATATCTTATTTACTGTATGTGATATTTAGGAATTGATCATGTTTACAGATCATTTGACGTTGAACAATTATTCACTGACGGCACATTTGTTCTAGACAGCAGAGGAAATGTCACATACCTTCAGAGCTCTATACACTCATTCATCTTCATGTTCCACTGAGAATGGCTTCATCTCTCTGCAGTCTACTCTTACACTGTTATTGGCTGCTGACAAACTACTTCCTGTTCCTCTTTATTGTTATTGTTATTGGCCTGATCCTGTTTCTCCACTCAGCTGTCATTCCATGATATTAACCATCAGTCAAAAGCCTTCTTCTGCTTTGTGATGTATAATCACATGTCTCCCGATTAGATCTGCAGAGGATGATTGTTCAGATATTTTGAATACAAATCTCTTCTACAACATGAAGGACTTGATACCTCAGAATTTGATTGGCTTATGAAAAGTTTATTGGGATAATCCATTCATTCATTCATTCTATTTCTACCGCTTACCTACCTCGGGTCACGGGGAGCCTGTGCCTCTCTCAGGCGTCATCGGGCATCAAGGCAGGATACACCCTGAACGGAGTGCCAACCCATCACAGGGCACACACACACTCTCATTCACTCACACAATCACACACTACAGACAATTTTATAGAGATGCCAATCAACCTACCATGCATGTCTTTGGACCAGGGGAGGAAACCGGAGTACCCGGAGGAAACCCCCGAGGCACGGGGAGAACATGCAAACTCCACACACACAAGGTGGAGGCGGGAATCGAACCACCAACCCTGGAGGTGTGAGGCGAACGTGCTAACCACTAAGCCACCGTGCCCCCCATTGGGAAAATTATTATATTTTTTTCAAAAAATTTTACATCACACAATGGTACAAATGTCAATATCACATACCCAGTAGCCAAGAGGTTTAGAGAAAGGGGAATACTCTGCACTTAAATTGATGAGTAGATGATGTCTTTTAAGCAATTAGTACAGATGAACCATACTCAATCTCCCCAAGGTTATGAGATAGCAAGGGAAAAAAAAATTATAATGTAATGATCTCTCTCTTCTTTACTTTCTCTCTCTCTCTCTCTCTCTCTCTCTCTCTCTCTCTCTCTCCCAATCTCTTTGGTGTGTTTAAAATGGAACAAATACTGCCACCTGTGTCTGTAATTGGAAGTAATCTGGATCTAAAAGTTTGGTTAAAATGCTGATTTCCCTGTCGCACATATCACCGATCCTAAGTGGTGTCACCACAGAATATTTTCCGCAGCAGTATTCAGTCCAACCTAATAGATGTTTGAGGCTATAGTGCCTATTAGAATATGTTGGTATTATGGGAAGGTACTGTAGTGATGTTTGCTGCTTTCCAAAGTCTGTTTCTAACTTATAGCTGTAGCAATCGATTCTCTGTCTCTAAGACACTGCATTATGAAAGAACACAGGCAGCAAGGCAGCAAGACACCTTCTTCTTCTTTTGGACACACTCTTTGTTACTGTCTCTCTGTCACCTTGCTCTCTCGCCTGTCTTATATTCTGTCTGTGACTCATCCAATCTATCATGTCTTCCCACCCCTTCTCTCTCTCTCTCTCTCTCTCTCTCTCTCGCTCTCTCTCTCTCTCTCTCATTTGTTCACTGCCCTGCTTATTGAGATGCCATAAAACATCTGGATGCTCTCTGCCCTCCCTAATTATCTGATGAAAGAGTTTCATTTTAAAGTCATTTGCTGTGAGTACAGATTCCTTTTCTTTACCACTTCAGACTCTTCATTTATAAAATGGGATGAAGCTCAACTAAGACAAATGGTGAACAAAGTTGCATGGTACATGGGCAGCAAAGAGAAAGTGTTTTTATATCAAATGGGGACGTGATGGTTCAGTGGTTAAGGCTTCTGGTCAGAAGGTCGGGTTTCAAACCCACAAGCTACTGAGACATCAAGGTTTGGTCCTTGAGCGAGGCCCTTAACCTCACCTGCTCCAGGGGTGCCGCACTATGGCTGACCCTGCGCTCTGACCCCAGGCTCATAATAACCTGGGATGTGAAAAAACTTAAAAGCATTTCACTGCATGTCGTATGTGTATGTGACAAATAAAATTTGAATTTGATTTGATTTGAAATGAGAAAAGTAGGCCAGCATCCTCCAGTGGTAGGTGACGTCTGGGCTATTTCTCTTCTTAAATTCCTTCCTCATTTTACACTTTCTTGTTTATTTTTTTACATAGTTCTGCTCTAATGCGATGTAACACAGTGATACGATTAACTGAAGGTTCAAGATATACCTGATGGAAAACAACATCAATATCCTCATTTACATAAACCTCTTTTTCAATGTAAATGTGCAGTATTCCATAATGGGTCCTAATGTTGTTTATAAACAGATTATATTACACTCAGTTCATGAAAAACTAGATTGCTTTTGTGTAGATATTTCTGGAATGATAGGCAGGTCATTAGCTTCCTATAGGCTGAGAATAATATTAAATCAGGTTAAGATCGTTGCAGCTTAGATAATATCGAGACAATACTTTTTAATGTAGATAGACATACAATGTTAATAGTCTGTTAGGATTATTTCTGATAAAACCCAATAAAAAGAAAACAATTACTACAATTAAATATTTAATTAAACAATTAAATAGCCATATTTTGAAACGGTGAAACATTTTGTGTCTATTAACTTCAGAAACTCTGTAGGTTTCTGAATGGCATCTAATAGAAAATAGTCTGTAAGATTTCATCATTTTCCCAAGCCACCACACACACAATAGCCTCAGTAAAATTCTGCATATACTACATTGATAGGATTAATCTATTATGTAATTTGTTGCTATAATATAATGCTATGAAGAAGCTCCTAAACTCTATAATTATTATATTAATTCTAGTCTCAACAATGTGAATTGATATCAGGTAAATCAGGGTGATATGACAGGTTACCAGATGAAGGGCAATTGCAGAGGTTAACAGATTCATAGACGGTGAAGACTGACATCATGCCATTAATTTTGAGAGGCTGTAATGAAAAACATTTCATAACAGGCTAACACTGAACTTCAGTTCATTCCCCTGAGGTCTAGATCTCAATTACTGAAAAATGACAGAGTCGGTTAGGAGCAATGCAGAACAAGAGCATCTCTGCAGAATAATGTTTAAAAAAAAAAGGGCAAGGGTTAAAAACTGCCTTCTAAATAGACCTCTAAAATGGATAGCTAAATATTGGAAATCTCTCATACTCTGAGTGAGTAGAAGCTTTACTCTAATTACAGTATATTACCTGTACATGTGAACAGACAAAAACAGTGCTGTCATTAACTATTAGACTGAAAAAGCTTCAGAAAAAAAAGCAAAGTGTATAAGATTATTGTGTTATATCCTAGGTAGAGCATGTGACCTAATATTATTCTTCGAATTTCAAACAATGTAATACAATAATCTTCCACTGAAAATGTGGTATCCATTATAAATCCTTTATTATTTTCCACCATTGTAATTAACATTGTTAATGTGTCTGTGTGTGTGGGTGTGCGTGTGCATGTGTGTGCGTGTGTGTGTGCGGGTTTGTGTGTGTGTGTGTGTGTGTGTGTGTGTGTGTTTGGCCTCAGGACAAATTTATCTGCTAGTCCTCTAGTTTTTACAAGAGGTTCCATTACACTTCATCATGAAACATGTCTAAAATCCAGTTACTACTACAGACACCCTGTGACTAACAGCTGACCAACATATGGCCGAACACACAGAAAACTTTGGCCAACCCACAAGAATTTTTCTCCACAAACCTGTTGTGTCACAGAGTTAAATATTCCATTTTCTGAAACTGGAATGTAGAAACATATATATAGAATGGGCTTTATAGTCAGAAGCCAGTCAGAATTAAGAACCTTCAAGATCCTGGAACTTGTGGCCATCAACAGATACACTATATGAAATGACCACTCACACCCATATGTTCTTGTTAAACATCCCAATCCAGATTTAGCTCTAGCTTTATAATACTCTCGACTCTTCTGGGAAGGATTTCCACTAGATTGTAGAAGTGGGAGTTTGTGGGAGTTTTCCATTTGCCATTATTGTCATGCTAGAACCTACGGTGATAGATAATGATAGACATTTAAAACATTGTTCAAGAGCTATGGCTTCAAAATTTTGCAATGTAGAATTGTTAGTAAAATATTGTATACAAGTTGCTCTCCAGCTCGTATCTCTCTTCTGCTATCGCTTCCTCTTTTCATCATCTGCTGAAGCTGCAGACTTAGGCTTGAAATTATATTTTGCCCTCTCATCCAGGACACTGTGAAATCAATAGCTGTCTTTTTATTTACCCTGAGGCACTCCTCAAAGTCTCGTTGTGCGAGTCAGGTTTTATTTAGACCTGCCTCGGTTTACCGTCTCAATTCACACCGTGCTATCCATCAAAATCGCTTGGATGAACTTTGCTTAGCTGGACTCGGAGTGTAGCGAAGCAGCATCTACTTGTTTTAAACCACCCAGAGTGTGGTGCTCTGTCAGCATCTGTTGCTAAGAATGCATCTGGCTAACTTAGCAGTTTATTCAGGGGACTCAATAATTCGGTGCCTTTTTTTTTTTGATTTGTCTATCCGTGCAATAATAAGAATTGGTTTAACTATATGCACACAGCACAGGCCATTTGTCCATGCAAACAATGTAAGATTTCTGAAGCAGATTAACATTGTCTTGGTGTGAAGGTGAGTTGTGAAGCTATTGATTCTGGCCTTGTACTTACTCTACTGGCCTCTTTGGTCCATTTAGTTCCACAATCACTGCTTGCACAGCATCAGGCCTATGCTGCAATATACTGTGCTTATGGATCGGGAGTATGGCTCCTAATGTAAATGTTTGTGTAAGCATGTTTGCCGCTGTGCAGTTTTTGTCCTGTATAATGGCAAACAAGGACACTATGTGAACATCAAGCCTCTCAGATTCGTTACTTGTAGCGTTTAGCTATTGTTTAGCCATGAAGAACTTACACTATAAGACTGAATCCTCATGCATCATCAGATCTTTGATATAGTAGCTGAAATTTTACAACTATCATTTGATTTAGCAAGTTTACCTTTTTCATTTGCATGTTCCTGGTTCCATATGTTTCACATATGACTATTGCTAGACTTTTTGTTTTTTATGCCTTATACAGAGTTTATACGATATAATCCTCTCCCTGTTTGTATCATGAAAATGTTTAGAAGCCCGTTTATGGCACAGAATGGACCTGAGTGCGTGGCAGATTTCAATACTTATACTTAACTCGTAATGCTTCTTCTGAAATAGTTTAAGGCTAATTCTCCATTAAAGCATTCCAGCAAAAGATATGACCTAGTTCAAAATAATTTTCCAACCCTGCATTTAGACTCTGTGTGCTTTACAAACTAGAAATGTTGACTTTACTCATGATGAAAGAAAATCTTAGCTTAATGAACCAGTTCCCTAATAAACAGGAAATTTAAGCTTAAATTACAGATTTATTTATCAAATAATGCTAGGGGTTTGTTGAAGTGGAAATGTGAACGTGAATTTAAATTTGATTCCACGAAGCATCTTTGTCAGGCAGAAATTATTTTCAAAGCTGAATGTTCCAATTTAAAATGTGTTGCTGCTTGGTAAACGGTGATATAGTGTTCAGGGAGTGATAAAAGAAGGCTGAATTTTTCAGCTCAAACTTGCTAGCTCAGTGTTACCATTTCTGAAAAATATCTCAGCATGGCTCATTCAGTTTCATATACAAAAGAGAAATTTTTAGAGAGAAATTAGGGATAATGATGGGACAACAACTCTGTCTACTGCACCAATGTTCTACATCTTGTAAATGTCTGAGATAATTGTTGAATGTAATTAAAAATTGTAGACTTAAAATTGGTAAGTAAATGATTGCAATGCATTTTTGCAAACTTCATTCATTTTATGTTGAGTGAATGTATGGGGTCATAATCATGCTCAATTTTGTGGAATTTGTGATGCCATTGCTTTTCCAAAAGCTTCTGTATCATTCATTCATTCATTCATCTTCTACCGCTTATCTGAACGACCTCGGGTCACGGGGAGCCTGTGCCTATCTCAGGCGTCATCGGGCATCAAGGCAGGATACACCCTGGACGGAGTGCCAACCCATCGCAGGGCACACACACACTCTCATTCACTCACGCAATCACACACTACGGACAATTTTCCAGAGATGCCAATCAACCTACCATGCATGTCTTTGGACCGGGGGAGGAAACCGGAGTACCCAGAGGAAACCCCCGAGGCACGGGGGGGAACATGCAAACTCCACACACACAAGGTAGAGGCGGGAATCGAACACCGTCCTTGGAGGTGTGAGGCGAACGTGCTAACCACTAAGCCACCGTGCCCCCAGCTTCTGTATCACTAAACACAAAATATTCCCAGTGATTCACCAACATATATTATAAGGGGTACTTTTTTCCACTAATGTGCCACTGGGTTTCATGGCCAATAGCTGACAGTTGTGTGTGGGTAACACTCATATGGGTGTTATGAATACTGTATGTTATCTTTTTTCCTAAGTATTTCCCCATGTGGTTCTTCCAATTTGGATTGAACGAGTCAAACTCCTTATATGCATCTATATATTCATGCATACTATCTTTTTCTGTTTATAAAGAAACCTTTCTGAACTTCATAGTGAATGTGAGCAATTAAAAAGTTTCTTCAATTCTTAAGTGCATGCTCCAGGGCTCAAAAGGCTATTGGATATGTTGGAATATGGAATAAGGAAGTTAAGTGTGTGTGTGTGTGTGTGTGTGTGTGTGTGTGTGTGTGTGTGTGTGTGTGTGTGTGTGTGTGTGTGCAGATTGAGTGCTAGGTGGAACAGATTGTGGGGTCAGAGGGAAGGTTGTGCTGGGCTTTTTTCTATCACACTAGAAAGATTTGTGTTGTTTATTGATTGACTTGCTGACCAATTTGTCTTTCTTCACTCCCCAGCAGTGACAAGAGGGCTTTACATGCTGCCAACTAACCCATGTGATGTGGTTGGTGTGGAGCAGGCAGATAGGGATCAGGCTACCAGGAATCCCTGGCACATTTTTAATTAGATGTGGTGATTAGAAAATCAGGAGAGAGGAAAATTAAAGAAGGGATTAGAAGGGACTTAGGCTCTGGGAGACAAAGCAGAAAAGATATGCATACTATCACGCTGAGGCTATAAGTACCTTCATGCTCTCAATAGGCAGCTTGGTATTACAACACACAAACTGGATATGGAGCTGGGCAAACATACGCATACATGTACAGTATGTACGTCAATAAGAACAAACTCCAGGTCACTGGAATCAGAGTGGGTGGGAATCACTGAGGTTAGTCTAGCCATGTCACTCAACTCTGTTAGTCTGAACTGTGACATGTGTGTGTAGGAAGAAGGGCATCTTATGCTCCATGATTTTCATGGAGCCTCAGTTACCCATGGAGTGCTGCCATATTGCTCACTCTAGTTAGGTCATGTTAACTTTGATCCATCTGGCTGGAGGCATGCCATCGCAAGCTGCAAGTGCACATGCAGGCTAGTTTATGGGTATAGATGAGTGTGTTTGTGTGTGAACATCTGTCATCAATCTTATCTAGCGTGCCGCCCTGTCGTTTCACATTGGTGTTCTTTTTTATATTTATTTTTCTTATTTCTCTGATAGCTGTGTTTGGTTTCCATTTGAACTCTTACAAATCTCTAATAGTCACAGAGAGTTATGGCTTAATGATGAAGAAATAAACAGGTTTGCATCTCCATGTATAACTTAGCTATAAAACTCAGCTATAAGAATAAATGTTTTTTTTGTTTTGTTTTGTTTTGTCACTATTCCATTTTCAAAGAAAAATGTTAGTTCTATAAACAGTAATCTAACTTCTTTCAAACATTTTGACAAATGACAAAAATATGTATTTTTTCCCCATCTATCATAATTTGTTTGATTCAGCAATAGGTGTGTGTATGTGTGTATGTGTGTGTTTTGTTTCCGAAAACAAAAAAGTAAAATGTTATATATTTCTTTCAACAATTGGAACATAGTATCTACTTTTTTAACTTGGGTATTAAAAACCTGGAAACAATAGGCATACAGCTGTAATGGCAAAATAGGTAAGAAATCTTGAGTGAACTGTAGAGCCGGTGTGGTGATTTAATCCATTGTCCAGTCAGCACTTATGCAGAATTTCTGCAGTCTTCCATAATCAGTGTGTCTGCCTGACTTGAGCTATTCGCTTAAGCTTGAGCTTTCTGTTTACGCTGATTGCCGCCTCACCGTATCCTGATGCATGTTGACTTAATATGATGCTAGTTGGGTTTTGGTGGCTGGTATGACAGCACTGGCCTTAAAAATGGGCAGCAAAATCCATGCCAAAATGAGCACAACAGCATAGCATGATGGGGGCCAGTCGTGGGTCTATTACGTATAGTGTATCCTAGCTGCATTACTGCTAAAGCTAAGCTGTGTGACATTAAGCAACTGATCGGAAGAATTTAAATAAATAAATAAATAAATAACTACACAAACAAACAAACAAATAAATAAATAAATTGGCGATTTAAGATACATAGTGCATATCTCTAAATTTAATAATTATTATTATTATTATTATTATTATTATTATTATTATTAATAATAATAATAAGCAATCATGGAGGCCAAGGTATTCTGCTGAAATATGTGAAGCTCCAGTAATATAAAATTTATATAAAATTTGCTTAAAAAGTTTTTTTTAAACATTCCAAATCAACAGTTCACTTAAAATGTATCATTTACATAATTTATAAAGTAGTTGAAATGCGGCGAGATTTGACGTTACGTTATTCAGCTCATCTACAGTCTTTTTGGGTAGTGAAATACTTTGCTCAGTCCGAGTCCAGCCCATGGCCCATCATTTGACAACTTTTCTCTATGGGAAACCAGCAGCATGTGGAAGGCAGATTAATTGAGGGCAAATGGAGGTCACTTTTAATTCTATGAAGCATCCCATTGCCTTTCATAGTGCCAAAGAGGAGCAGAGGAAAAAAATGCATTGAGGCTTTGTCTCTAATGTAGAAACCTGCAGACTTGCAGCAAGTTTAGTCAACAACAGCTGCTGTGTTATGACACAATAATTATACTTTACACAAAGGCTCTTCAGTACCAAACAGATTGAATCCAACACATCAGATTCTACCGCTGGCTTGATCAGAAAATTGTTTATTCGAGAGCTAGCAATGTGTAAAATTTGGCTGATATGTTTTGTCATAAATATACTCCATGTAACACTAAAAATTTTGTTTAGTAATGTGTTTTATTGGTGGTAATAAAACTGAGGGTTTTTTTTCTTTCTTAGAGACACACTATAAATAGGAGGTCTGTAAAAGTGGATGATGAATTGCACATGGATCAGGAGGCTCTTTTTCAGTGGAGTGCTCAGATGGGTCAGGACCAGAGAAGGGTGGGAATGATGCCAAACTGGCTTATTCACCTCCACTCCTCCTGCAGAAGTGTGCTTTCATTTTAATTTAAGTCTTTAAATCTCCTTTCACCTCCATCCTGCTCCAAAACATCCTGTTTTTAAAGGCATTTTTGTTGGGTTGAGAAAAAAAGATGTAACAACCGGGCTGATTTAATTTAGTTGCTGCTATGCCTTGTTCCTTTTATCCATCATATGGCTCACTTTCATCTCTGTAAAGAAGGCATGAGTACTTAGAGTTACTGAGCTGAAGCCCAGAAACATTGTTTGTCTGTTTGTGCTAATAGCTGATCTTTGGGTCAAAAGAAGAAGCAGCTCATTTTACTTCCTTTCAGGTTTCCTGCCCGTCTATCTGTTTACCTGAAAGCTAATTTATTAAGAGGGTCTACAGAGGATGGTGTCTTTCAAATTAACAAAACACCGGGTCTTGCCCATTTTATATGTTCAACTTAATGACTATGAAATTTCAGACCAATCTTACAAAAATCCGACATGTACAAATAGAATTTGTTATAAACTTGTTTGTTGCCTGAGCCCTTGTTGGAATGCAAAATTATTTAACGTCAATTAACAACCTCTAATGAAATTTTATAAACCTTATTAAAGGTTCATCATATTAATCAGACCTAAGGGCTGGTTTAAGAGCAAAATAACTATTAAAACATAATTATTTATCTGTATTTTAACAAAACAAACTCTGACAACATTATTATTATTATTATTATTATTATTATTATTATTATTATTATTATTATTATTATTATTATTACTCTCACTCACTCACTCATTTTCTACCGCTTATCGGAACTACCTCGGGTCACGGGGAGCCTGTGCCTATCTTAGGCGTCATCGGGCATCAAGGCAGGATACACCCTGGACGGAGTGCCAACCCATCGCAGGGCACACACACACTCTCATTCACTCACACAATCACACATAACGGACAATTTTCCAGAGATGCCAATCAACCTACCATGCATGTCTTTGGACCGGGGGAGGAAACCGCGGAGTACCCGGAGGAAACCCCCGAGGCACAGGGAGAACATGCAAACTCCACACACACAAGGCGGAGTCGGGAATCGAACCCCCAACCCTGGAGGTGTGAGGCGATCGTGCTAACCACTAAGCCACCGTGCCCCCCATTATTATTATTATTATTATTATTATTATTATTATTATTTAATTCAGTATTTAATTCAGTATTTAGTGCATATTTGAAACTCAAATTTTAGAAAGCTTAACTAAACACAATATACTGTACTGTACACCAACAGAATGCACACAGCTACATATACTATTTTATAGTGTTTGAACTGTATTTAACAACATTTACACTCAATTTTTAAAGATGTATACTCTAACTGTCCATCGATTGCACAAGCAAGTCACCACTCAGTTTATTCAAGGTATTACTAAATCCAGACCTGTGTATTTCACCCCGATGGTAATAAAAGTCCTCAACATCCGTGTTTCTGAGAATGCTTTACATTCACCCAGTATTTTTTTCTCTTGCTTTACCAAGTGCAGTACAATTCCAACATATAAATAAATAAAAACATTTTCCACTTCATACTGACCTCTTGCTTGGGTAATCATTCAAAAAGTTAAACCTCTACCTGTGTTACTCTACAACAGCTCTACAATGCTTGCTATCTTGATGCAGGTGAGGTTTTATTCACACTGGAATATTTAGAATGATAGGGAAAGGAAAAGTGGAGCCCAGTCACATCTTTGTGGTGTTAATTTCACATGAGAGAAATATGTAGAATTTGTTTCTATAGACCTTTATTACCACTCACTCTTGAGTACTTAAATAAATCTGATAGACAGGAGTAATGAGGATCTTCATCTTCAATTTCTCTTGTGGTACCTCGGATTCAACTTACTACTATGGGTGCCAGATCTTTTAGTTATGTTGCCCCCCGCCTATGGAATTCTTTTCCCCTCGATGTTCGCAATAGCGAGTGCTTGTTGACTTTTAAAACACGTCTTAAGACATATCTTTTTATATAGGCTTTCTTATAACATGTTTTATTGAGACTTAAATGCACTTTATATGTATATGCTGTTTGTTTGTTGTGTGTTTTGTCTTATGCAGTGACCTGTATATTGCTTGTAAGGTGGCATTGGGTGTTCTGAAAGGCGCCATGAAATAAAATGCATTATTATTATGATTATTAATGAGGATTATGCATTCAGCACTATTTTTACTTCTTTTTTGTCAACATCTTAATAATACAGTTAAAGCAGATGGATTTATTTATTTATTTATTTATTTATTTTTACTTGAAATCATTATAAAAAAAGTACATTTCCAACTTAACATGATGGTCTGCTTTTGATGGTAACAAAAATGCACAAGTCATGCTGGATAAAGTAACCTGTTAAATGCTGTAAATTTAATACCTCCTTACACCCATCCACCATAACGTTAATTCCACTGACAGGTGACGTGAATAATATTGATTATCTCCTAACGCTTGCACCTGTCAAGGGGTGAAATATATTAGGAAAGCAAGCAAACAGTCAGTTCTGAAAGTTGGTGTGCTGGTTGAAGGAAAAAAAAGACATGGGTAAGGATCAGAGTGACTTTGACAAGGGCCAAATTGCAATGGCTAGATGACTGGGTCATCTGTGAAACAACAGGTCTTGTGTGGTGTTCCCAGTATACATACAGTACCAAAAGTTGTCTAAGGAAGGACAATAAGTGAACTAGCGACATGTTCACGGGCATCCAAATTGCTAAAAAAATTGCTGGCTGTGATAGAAAGGTGTTAGACACAGACAGTGTATTGAAGATTGCTGTGTATAGGGCTGCATAGCCATGAACTGATTGGAGTGGCCATGCTGACCCTTGATTGCTGCCTAAAGCACCTGCAATGGGCATGTGAGCATCAGAACTGGACCAATGAAGGAAGGAGGCCTGGTCTGATGAATCAAGATTTCTTTTACATCATGTTGTGAGTGTGAGTCACTTAGCTGGTAAAAAGGTGGCACCAGGATGCTCTAGGGCAGCGTTGTCCAATCTTATCCACAAAGGGCCGGTGTGGGTGCAGGTTTTCATTCCAACCAAACAGAAGCCACACCAGAGTCTACCAAAAGCCAAGAACAACTGATTAACAGGCGGAATCAGGTGTGGCTTCTGCTTGGTTGGAATGAAAACCTGCACCCACACCGGCCCTTTGTGGATAAGATTGGACACCGCTGGTCTAGGGGAAGACGGTGGATGCAGTGCAATGCTCTGTGCAATGTTCTGCTGAGAATCTTTGAGTACTGGCCTTCATGTGGATGTTGCTTTGACCTTTACTAGAGACCTAAATGCTGGTTTGAGGAACATGGAACAAAATACCAAGGTGTTAGGTGATTAGACTTCAAAATCACATCTAAATCTGATTGAGCATCTGTGGGGTGTGCTGGGCATGCAAGTCTGTTCCATGAATACAACCTACAGGACTTAAAGGACCTACTGCTAATATTTTGGTGCCTGACACCACAGCACACCTAGGGTCCACAGAGGCCTTGTAGAGTAAATGCCTTAAAAGGTCATAGCTGATTTGGTGGTACAAGGATGTATACTAGTGTATGCTAGTAAACAGTGAACATTGGCAGAAAAAGAGTGGATGATTACTGATGCTGATGCTGATGTTTTTCCCGCATTCTTTTAGTATGAGTCAGTAACCACTTAAAATGCCCTATATCTAGACATGGATCATTTGAGCTCAGCAATCTTGCAATAATATAGTTCAGTTAAATAATCAATATCAGCTGCATTAGATTTGATTCATTTATCTTTGGCCATGTGTATATGTTTTTTTTTTTGCGGTTTATGAATGATTTCCTTTTTTTGTGAATGAACTGCCTGGAATGTTTTTTTAATGAATTTTAAGTTATGCCAGTTTGTGGAAAACATACAGATTATGGCTCATCAATGAAGTTCTCTGGTGTAAAATTAGCATTTGATATTGAAATCAACTCGGTTTTGCAATGGGTTCATCATTAATCATGATGAGGATGTATGTGTGTATAAACAGAGCTGCTGAGCTACAGAAGGATGGATTTCTTTAAATATTAGCCATGCAATATATAAATATTAGGAAAGATATGAACACAGTTTTGTTTGCATTTGTGTCTCATTCAGGATGCTACTTATAAGTGTTCCAATGCAAACATGCAAACCACACACACACACACACACACACACACACAAGCGCATATTCCTCTGAGGGTTGTAATTAAGCAAATGTTATGCTGCATCCTGCGCTTATGTTCTCTTTCACAGTTGTTTTCTCCTTTCTGTGTCATTACAACAGCATGACCGACAAACTAAATGCTCTGGGTCTTTATTTGATTCCCATGCGTCATTATTGAATGGACATTACAATGGATATATATATAAATATATACAATATATATATGCATTTTCCTCTTTTACTTTTGAAGAAGCAACATTAAAAATCAAAGGTTGGTGTCTAATCTTTTAATAATTAACTGAATGGTTAGAATGTTGCTGTCATTCTCATTGCATTCCCATGTACTAGTGTATTTACCAACTCTGTACTACACTCTCGTGGATAGCTGCTTTATGCCGTCCTTCCACTTATGTTGTGCCACCAAGGAACTCAATAATGATGTAGGCGTAAATCACATACATTGACATAAATACTAAGGAACTGCACTCCATTCAGTAAATGGATCCCCTTCATGTTCATTTACTAGCATTTAGTTTTTGTACTTATTTTGTCAATAAAAAATATTTAGAACCATTTGCTAACCTGAATATTACAGTAAGGGGGGCACGGTGGCTTAGTAGTTAGCACGTTCGCCTCACATCTCCAGGGTCGGGGTTCGATTCCCGCCTCCACCTTGTGTGTGTGGAGTTTGCATGTTCTCCCCGTGCCTCGGGGGTTTCCTCCGGGTACTCCGGTTTCCTCCCCCGGTCCAAAGACATGCATGGTAGGTTGATTGGCATCTCTGGAAAATTGTCCCTAGTGTGTGATTGCGTGAGTGAATGAGAGTGTGTGTGTGTGCCCTGCGATGGGATGGCACTCCGTCCAGGGTGTATCCTGCCTTGATGCCCAATGACGCCTGAGATAGGCACAGGCTCCCCGTGACCCGAGGTAGTCCGGATAAGCGGTAGAAGTTGAATGAATGAGTGAATGAATATTACAGTAGCATGTCTCTTGCGTTAGCATCCAAGTGTTTGGGAACACACGTGTGCATAAACCTGACTCATGATACGATACATGATATTCACATTCCTCCTCTGTCTGATGCTCAGAACAGAAATAAAGTCAAAGGAAAATGTGTGTTCTCAGTAAAAGGAAGTACCTGTGTCTTTCTGAGTGAAAGGCTTTGTCAGGCTGATTGAATGCAGACAGATGGCTAAGCACGGATATCAGAGCCTTAGTGGTATAAAGGGAAACATCTTGGCAATAGCTGTAATGTTTTTGCCCTGCTGGCAACGTCAATGCACAAAAAGATTGGGAGGGGGGAGGGCTGTAGGAGGGGGGGAGGGCTGGAGGAGGGCTGCTGCATGATGGTGGTGGTGTTATGGATAACAAAGCTGTCAGCAAGTTTTAATGGAGGAAAGGCCTTTAGGGAAATCTCTGTAGTGCTCACTAACAATGCTGTTGCCGTGCTTTTGGCAAACTAATTTTACCTTGATGTCGTCTCACTGGTAAAAGGCTACATTTTGTCCTTATGTGTGTGTTGGTCGGAAGGAGACTGCTTTTACCTTTTCCCATTTTCCGCTTGTAAAGCCTTAGAATATGCGACAAATGGTGCTGATGATGGTAAGTCAATCAGTTGGTGTCTGAAAGCACATCTTTATGAATAAAGAAACAAAATGTGTCAAGTGAATGTATTTTATTGTATTTCGTAACCACTTTTTCAAGCACGAAAAGCATGTCAGTGATGTCACCGATGCCTCTCACTTGTTGCCATGTGATTCTGTTTCAGGACAATAAATAGGTAGCACTGAGCACATTTGATTGTAGTCTTCTCAGACAATGTGACTAGCAAGGGAATTTTATTTATGCTAATTCTATTTATACTAATTTAAAGTAGGACTACACAATATATTTTTTCCATCCATTCGTTTTGTGTTCCGCTTATCCTCTATAAGCCTAAAACCTCAAAACATACGTCTCTCTGTGACTTCAATGACAGTATGTAGAAAGGACTGAAAGACTAAATAAAGAAAATGTTTGACTCGCTGTAAGCTATACATAAATAGGAGAGATTAGAAAGAAAGCATAAGCCTCTGTGTTTCAGTACATTGCTAAGTCTGTAAGAAAATGAGTGGAATATAGGTATGTAGTAATTAAGCAGGAAAACTAAGCAGTGAGGGATGAGGATCATTATGAAGCACCGAGAAGGGCTAGGGTGAAAATAGAAAGAGCCACCAATTCATCTATGAGAAGAAATGGTTTTCTGTTCCTCATACATTATGCATGTTGAGTGCCTAATGTGGGTAAAGACCGCATTCTATACCAAATTGTGATCAATTGAAGAGACCTATAGGATCTATTTATTTATTTATTTATTTAATTTTTTATTTAACAAACACCTTGATTTTTTTTCCTGTAATATATTAATGTTAGGTTGCTCTATCTGCTGATTAATGTTCATTATGTAATAGCTTTCTAATCAGTATTGAGTAGATTACTGAAGAGCTTACTTAGAAATTGCATGACTAAAACTGTAATCAGTGATACAATCTTTGAGATTAGTTAAAAAGGTTTTAATCTGATTATGTTAGGATTACTTTCAGCTTCTTTTTGATCAAACCCCTTTAATATTGATTCATAGACATCTTTGAAGTATTATATTAGATATATATATATATATATAAAAAGTATAGCCTTATATTATATTACACGTTTAATAAAAGTAAAAATAAAACACCAACTTTTATAAATATGTGTCTTTGAGCTTGCATGTGGCAGAGATTTGTGTGTGATGCTGTGATTGACAGAGAGGACAGAGTACGCCATCCCTCCCACCATAGCCAAGTTTTCTTCCTTGTCTTCAGGCCACAGAAGCTCCAATCAGAATTTAAACGTTCACCATTTTTTTTTAAACTGCAAAAAAAGCCTATACTATTGGAATGAGAATGCTTTACAAACTCTGCTGTGATGCTGTAATGATACAATTGAATCAGAATCAATGATACAGCCTGTGTCTTTCAAGTGTTTAGAGTCTTTACTCATGTTGTGTATCTTCTTGATGTAACCATCTTCATAATAGTTCTGGCTTAAGTTACTGCATCCGTGTTGATTCCTTTGTTCTCTGACACTGAGCCTGGATTAGGTTTAGCAAAGCGATTGTGAAGTTCTTTACATTGTACCTCTTAAACCAAAGACCCAAACCTTGTATATGAGATCCATCCATAAGACCCTTATACAGTACTTCTTCCTCATCTGCTCAAATGCTTATAAGCGGTCTTTCCGTGAAAAAGTTAGCTGCATCATTGATGTTTCTTGGTTGTTTGATGGTGTGTGGAAGGTCAGGTCACGTCCATGTCCACCATTATGTACTGAAGGCACTTTAGATTGTCTGAATCATCATCTCTGATGATGTTCTCGAATGATCTGCCACAACCGAAGGAACTGCACTCAATCTCTGCAAAGTTCTTGTGAACTTTAACAAGCAAAGAGAAAACAACAGATGTTGTCAGTGGTAGCAAGTAAACAAGTAATACATAAAATGATTTGTCATTTAATTACCTGAATTTTCAAATGTTTCCGACGTACACATATTTGATTATCGTAAACAGCAAAGCAGGCAGCATTGCTTAGTTTGTTCCTGAGCTCTGGTTACTGTCCTTGCAAGTCCTTGGCTTCTCTGATTTCTTCCAACCTCTTAAAAACAAGCAGGGAAACAAATTGTTTAGACTAAATTGTCCATAGGTGTGAATGAGTGTGTGAATGTTTGGCATGTGTACAGTACTACAATGGACTCGCACCCTGTCCAGGATGCATTCACACCTCACACCTAATGATTCTTGTGTTTCTTTCGGATCTTGTATTTCTTTCCACTGCAACCACAACCATGAAAAAGCAAATACTGAAGATAAATGATAATTACAAACAAATTCAGCAATCTATATACAGACTGTAACTGGACTATGCTGCTAATAATAACTACTATATCACAGAATTACTACATCGCAGACTTACTGTAGCTATAGCCAAGTGGTATTCTGCACAAAGCCACACTTGACTCCTTCATTGTGTTTCATTGTGTTTCCCCCGTTTCCTCCATTTTCCCCCTCTGCACACACACACACACACACACACACAATTTTATCCCTCTTTCTCACATTGTGTTCATGCAGTTGCTATATTCTGCGTGATTGATTGTTTTAATATGTTACTTCAGTTGATTCAACTCAACTCCTGTTCCTGTTCCTCAGAGTAAGAGATAAAAGATGAGGCATTCCTAAAATATAAATGGGAAAAAACTGATTGCTAATAGTTGGTGAAATTGCTATGTAATTTATATTACTATTTATGACTTTCTATAAAAATGTGCTAAAAGGAGGATATCCCATGGAAAACAACATGACCTTGTGTGTTGTGACTGTGAAGTTGAGCTTTGGATCTGTTTACTGCTCTTATGCTAACACAAAGCTTGTGGTACATGACCTATGTAGCACAATCACACATTGCATAAAACTTTATATACTTTTTAATGAGTTTTGGAGAATCCCAGATTGTTTGTTTCTCAGTTCTTGACTCTGAAGAATAATGCGTGTTTTATTGCTCTGAAAGTGAAGCCTAGTCTATAAGATGACAGACTTTATTTGTTTGGTATTGTTGGTATTGATGCTATCTGTTGGTATTGATGAGACACATAATATAAAGTGACACCTTATTTTGGTTTTATTTCATGAGTGTGCGCACATAGCCTTATGGAAGGAAAAGATCATCACAACTGCTGTGTATAGTGAGAAAGAGATGATATGTGGTCCATCATGCAGAGCCTTCACTTTTAACTGAAGATCCTTGTTTGTAAGAAGACATCTAAAGGACTTTGATAGCATGTTAGCATGGGCTAACCTTTGTAAACAGCAGGTTAATGTCTTTTCAGCCCGCCCTCTTTTTATTTGACATTTGCGTTATGTCCTAGCTGTTTATCATCACAGCCAAGGTTTTGAGAGCTTCAGGAACATTAAATGCTCATGCTACCAGACCCAGCTGTTTCTCAGCAGGTTGCTTTCTGAGCCATTCCCTCAATCCAGCATGTCATTCCAAATCCATCTTAATTATAACAGCATATCACAGGGAGGTGACAGAGTGGAATCACTCACCCTAAATATGAAATTTGCACTAAGTAGGAAAATTACGATGCACACTCTATAATTGTCAGTCTTCTGGTGAGCCAGGGCTTTTGTGCGATGTGAAGTTGTGTTTGTGAGTCTTCTTCAACTGTCTGCATCCCCTCTGTGCTCGCTCACAAGTAAACAAACAAGTTATCTTCACTCAGTCGGAGCCGAGGCCGGAGGGATACAAACAAGAATGCAGGTGGAATCTGCATGTTTCCCGTGGTTTGTGATCTGAAGTTGTTCTCCTGTTGCTGCAGTTCTTCTCATCCACTGAGAGCTAGGCTGGGTTAGCTCAGAGTGTAAACACAAACCCATGCCAAGTCCCAGAAGAGGCAGGCTTACTGTGGGCTTCTGAAATAACACTAAGAAAGGAGACATGAAAAATACAGCATCTGAAGCAGCAAGTACAACAGTGTCAATGACCACTTTACCATGCAAAAGAATCTGGTAGCACTGCGGCATAACGACTCGGAGGAAATGACCCTGTGCAGGCAAACACTTTCTTCTTCCTCCATCATCACTTCGAAACTCAGGAGAATAGATACATTGTCAGAGATGGTCAAGGAGACAGGCAAAGAGGAGCATCAATCAAGGAGAGCTCATATTTCTTCAGCAGCAAGATTACAACTGTACCAGCATGATTTCACAGCATGGCATACAAAAGTAGGAAAAGTGCATTTATTTCCTGACGATCTTGTAATTGTTTTGATAAATATTCTTCAATCCTAGTCCTCCAGAGTGTCTGGTACATGTCTACACAAAAGAACAACTACACATACACAGTGGCTGAACTGCTTGAGGTAAATTGCTGGAATGACTGTATAATTAATCTTCAAAAATTATACTATAATAAATACATAAGCCATTGTACTAGATTCCTGTTGCAGTTGGCATTCGTGCTCTCTTGTTATTAATTTGTAACTTTTCATACCCACTATTCTATAGTACTGTGCTACTCTATATCTTACACAAAAGTTTGTGGACACCTTACCTTATGTGAATTTTTCCCAAACTGTTAACATAAAATTGGAAGCAATTTTGAAGGATGTCTTTGTATGCCATAGGATTAAAATTTCGCTTCAATTTAATTCAGATTTTATATAGCACTTTAAACAATGGACATTTTCTTCAAGAAGTTTTACAGAACATAATAAATATAATGTAAAAAATTTTATATTTTACAAAGATTGTATAATATAATACAAAATAAGGGACTAGCCCCAAACACAATGCGAGGTCCATGAAGACATGGTTTGCCAATGTTGGTGTGGAAAACACCAGTAAATAATAATCATTAGGTGGAGATGTAGGGTGGCATGCCAAAATGGGTCTAGGTGTCCAGCCCACCCCATGTAGACCATAGGGTTAACATCCAGCACACAGTGTACCTGTGTTTACTTAGACAAAGTGCCTCCACTGATTTTCCTCTGTGGCTGAAGATTGTTGATCTGAGACTCAAATTGCCACCATCGGGTCAAAATAATCTGGTATTATATTATCACAGCAAAGAATGCTCTGTAGGTGGCTCTCCTTCATTGAAAGCTGTAAGGTTACTTGGCCAATTCACACAGTTTTGTTATATGACCTTAGGCAAAGTTTTTATCACATGATCACCCCAGAGACACATGGCCACCAATGCTAGCATAATACATTTATCACCAAAGCATGCAGCTCTAAGTTTTTTAACCATTATTGTTAGCAAAAAGCCAGTTATCAGTTATCCTTATTTCATTTTGCTTCTTTTAGAAAGACACTAAGAAGCCTGTCAGATCCCAGAGGTATTCCGTCTGTGATGCATTGCAGTGGCTGCCACCTGTAATTTTAGCCTAGATGGACACTTGCTACTGGCTTTAAGTCCCTAAAGAACAGTCAAGATCTTGAGAATCTGGTAATGTGCCAGCTCTAATGATGAGATGAACAGCTTATAGTTAACTCTATACAAGTGCTATAAGCTAGAGGCTGAGGATTGTTTCCTGGACTGCTTGCTTTCAGTCCACAGTTGAGCCTGTGATGCCAGATCCACAGACACAGGTGTCCTGGCTGAGGATGATATCAGAGGTTCTGCTTGGGGTGGAATTTGCCAAGGTGTTCCAACCACTACTGAGATTTGTAGTGGAAACTAAGGTCTTACCGGCCATCTCCAGGCCACAAACAGGCTTATAATAGGTGATAAGGCCAGTCATGGGCCAGAGCATCCTGGTGCAGCGATCTGTACGGCACTCTCAGGGAGAACCACAAGCAGGAATGTGTTGAAATGGCACTGCCAAGGGGAATCCATCTGTTGACCAGGTTCAAAATCTGCCATGAAAAAGGTTAGGTCAGAAATAATAGGAAAAGGGCTAAAAGACAGAGCAGGGCATAGTTTTTCCTAGATTTGTATGGGGATTGAACACACACCAAATAACTGGGGATCACAGAATAAATGACTGAGATTCACACTCAAATGCCTGGGGATCACACACTACCAATATTGTGATTTGTGTTGAATTGAAACCAAACTCGCAGGACTACAAGCAGATGGCTGAGATACTAGAACATATATAGACTACACACATATAAATTGACCTCTTCCCACCCACCAGTTAGGTCATATGACAGCTATCAATCAAGGAGGGTGGAGGCTTTCACATGCATCCTCTGAGACTTGTAAAGCCAGCCATCGACAACTTTTCAAACTGCACCTTCTGCTGTGTCATATGGCAGTGTAACATACTTAGAGAAAACATTGTATATTCATTCCACATACATGAGCTCACAGATGATCACGATTGGCTAGAGTATGCCTTGCATCCTTTCTAAGAGCATGGACAATATTTCTCATTTCTCAAGTCCAAACACTTTCCCGTTGCATCACTCTGAGCCTTACATTTTTTATTTAGTTTGATTTTTGTACACTTAACAGCTGATGAGAAGATTTATTCAGATTCCAGTCACTGACCAGGTCACACTACTACACTGTTGCTACTAGACCAGTGAGTTAATAAAACAATCTAATGTTTGATATACTAAGACACTACTTGACTTTATGTGGTAAACATTGAGAAATGTAATCTCAGGATTGACAAGAGTTCAGTAAGGGTGTTCTTAGACTTGAATTTAGTAACAGATTCACTAAAAGTAATTCTTGACCTCTTACAATATTACTGAACATTTCATTTTTCCTCTCTTTTACAATTTGATGTCCACTTCTTCAAGATGGCTATGAGGTGTTGGCCTTGAGCTGATACATTAAATGTTTTACCACAGGGGACCTCTGACACACTGTTAAACACATATTATTCACTTTGATTAAACTGCAAGGGGCTGAAATGGAAGTGGTAACACAAGTGCAAATGTATTAATGGAAGATATTGGATAAGATCTCTAGATTAATTACTCATTTCAGAATAAAAAGTTGTTTAGCTGTTCATTAATCAGAGGCTAGTTTGAGGTTTTCTCCATTCAGAGTGAGCTTTTATTGTGAAACCATTGGTTTATTAAACTGCTATGCTAATAGCTATAGTAGCTGTGTATTGTATGGTGCATTGTGAGCAGCATCATTGCACTAATCCCGTTTATATGTACACTGTGGGCATTTATCATGGTTATTACTGTGGTGATTATAAACACACAGTTATTTCTTCTTCTTCCTTCATCTGAGAAAATGTTTATTGTTCTCATATACCTCATACTTATGTATATTGCTTTTAAATGATATTGTACATATTACTTCTTAATGACTGCTGTTAACAAGATTATTAATTGTGTTATTGTCATTGTTTTGTGATACTCTATCAGTGATATCAAATGATTGCTTTAATAACTACTTACTAATATGGGTATCCACACCCATATTATGCCACAATACTTCAAATAATTTGATATGCAATGAATACATTTACCTTATTATTCAGCAGTCTGAAGGTGAAAGTTTGATATGTTAAAATGCATCAGAGCCTGGGTTGATATGAATATTAAACCCGTAGCTTGATCAGCTCAGATGTATTGTGAAAGAAAATTGTTAACCATATTTAAATAACGAATCTTTGATAGAATAATGAGTCTGTGTGTGAGGCAAACAAAATGATTTGAGAAGTGAGCTAAGCCTCCGGTAAGCTTCCAATATATTTGACGGATGGAAAGTTCAGCATTTCTCAGTCTATTTTTCTCCAAATTATAGTTTATTTATGACTCTAATTATTTGCAAATGCAAAGTAACACCCTTCTAGCCTGTTTTTTTTTTCTTTTCAGATCTTCCAAAAACACAAACACACAGGGACACTGGGATATTAAAGGCATGTTACTGATTTGCTGTGCTGCTCATTTTACTCATTGTTGCATTAACATTATTAACAGTTCTCAAACATTCTTGTTATGGCCACATTATTTACAGAAGCATAGCAGATCTGTTCTGCATGCTGTACAAGTATATTAATCAACCAAACACTCCAAATAAAGTGTACCATAATTCTAAGCCGATTTTCCCCAATCCAGGCACTCCTACTAATTGGGAGGAGTAAAGTGTCACACTGAAGGTGACTATAGCCTTAATATGACAGCTAAGATTTGGTTAGCACACAGGAGGTCAGTCAAGCAGAACAGAAGCTGATATTGGTGAGTGGTAAACACAGAAAGCACCTGCATATTAATATCTTGCCACTCATTTTTCATAGCAGTTGACAGAGCTGAGTTGACTGTTCTATAACCTACAGCCTACTAATGCCCGTTATGCGTGTCTGTTGTGTTGTGTGAGCTCTTTTGCGGTAATGAAAATCATATATATATATACACACATACTGTACTATTCAAACACCATATGCCTTTATTCACATTAGCTGAAAATTTGATAATAGTTAAATATTTGACATTTTTAGCAATTCTACTAATAACAATCTGACTTGAATTTGATATCTGGTGTAACTTACTGAGTTTATTGTAACATAAAAGAAAACACTCGAGTGCAAACCGTTGCTAGTTTGTAAGTTGTACACAGTACATATACATTTACTGAACATAACCTATGCACTATTTGCTCTTATTGTATCATGTGCAGCAGCCAACAGTAGTTCTGTGGAAATGAAACTAATAAAAGGTGTATTCAAGGTGGATTCAAAGGTGGATTACCACAAATTGTGAATTCATAAATGGACTACAGACTCTAAGCGTACACGAACAAGTTATATACAGCAAGTGAACACAGCTTTTTTTTTTTTTTTTTTAAAAAAAAACCTCTACAATGCTGACTAATACACTTGTACCAGTGCCAGACCCTGTCAGTATCACGGCTGAGAATGGCCCAACAGTGGTGTTCCTAAGGTGCTTCCTTTCCACTAATGGATAAAATGTGCATTGCAACAGGCTGCAGTCAGGCTTTTAAGGCACACATGTCATTATTTTAAAACCAGGCTTTCAGCATGAGATGCATTCAAAAATACACATGTGGTAAACATTTTGAAAATTCTGAATGGTTTGAGTATCAGGAGGCAAACAAATTATAGGGTACCTGTTACATTCATGTGTGCTTGATGAACATCCCATTTCAGATAGTCCCACCTTTGCTATCATAATAACCACCACTCTTCTGCCATGGTTTTCCACAAGATTTTGGAACATGGCTGCAGGGATTCGTTGCTTCATCCACATGAGCTGTAAGGCAATGATATCAGATGAGGAGGCCTGGTGCACAGTCAGGGTTCCAGTTCATCAGAGTTGTTTCAGAGGGGTTGAGATGTCAGGGGTCTGTGCAAGCCACTCAAGTTTTTCCACTCCAAACCTGGGCAAAACATGTTTTTACAGACTTCTTTTTCTACTCAGGGGCATTGCCATGCTCAAACAGGTTTTTGTCATGACCCTTTTAGTTTGACTGAAGGGAATTCTTAAAGCTACAGCATACAAAGGCATTATAGACATGATTATAGACATGGCTATAATCATAATCAGCTACAGCATACAAAGGCATTATAGACATGGCTATGATTGTCAGGTGTCTACAATGTTGGCATGTTTAAAGTTACAAATCATTATCTCTCTCTCTCACCTGTCTTCTGTGGCATGTTGGGAGTTGGTTAAAGGGTTAAAGGGTTAAAGTTTGGTGAGTTTTGGTAGTTATGGCATAATGATGCAATGCTTATCTCTTGACCATATGTTAAGGTGTGGACCTGAAGACAGAGTCAAATGTCAAAGTGGAAGTTCCATCCTGGCAGATGGAAACAGAATTGGACATTGTGCCTATTTCATGAATAAAGCAGTAGTCATGTTCTTAACCTCACAAGCATTGTCAGACAGCTCTTTACCTTCCCCATTAGAAATAAAAAAATCAACTTAAGAAATCGATAGACTGCGAATGTCAGAAAACTGTGGTTAAAAACAGACCCAAATGCAGGATAGTTAAAAAAACACGGTTTATTAAATAAAACAAACAAAACCAAACACAGACACAAAGACAAAACAAATGACGAGGATTCTAAATACTAACAAGAATCAGACACATAAGGGGCAGGTGTGCTGAGGCGGGAAGGGATAGACAAGGGCGGGGCAGACACATCAACACAAAACGTAAACAAAAGGCACATGAAAAAAGTCCGGGCTAGATCCTGACAGTGAACTTGGAAAGATCTGTCGCTCATTTAAAACCCACAAGATATCTAATTATGTGTAAAGCAAGTGAAAGTCTAAATTACTTGGTTTATACAAATGCAGGCATTATAAGAAGTTATTGTAGCCCAGTTGGGCACAAATGGCAGGAGGATGGTACCAAGCCATGTGTTGCAACTTGGGAAATATTTCAAAGGCGATTTTATGGCGTAAAGTTGAAAAATACCTACCATAAGCAGCGAGGTAGAGCAGAAGGGTAAATGTCAAAATGGTCTAAAGAATTTCGCAATAGAATGAGTAATTTATTTACTTCTCAAGTAGGAATTTCTGAACATCATCTAGTTTCTGTCATAGTATATAGTATATAGCATAGTATATAGTATATTCACACTTTATTTTTCCACACTTTATATATTACACCCTCGTATTGGCATTTTATTAAATAATGTTAAAACGATAAGGTTGTTGCTGGATGCTACTTTCTTTGTTTCTTTGATTTTGTGTGTGTCTCTGGGAACAAGGGTTGGGTGTAGGAACAGCAAAAATAAAGCTGTTTTATCAGCGGTACACTGCAAACCCAACTACTTAGAGTACATCACAGTAGTGGGGGGTGGGGGTGGGGGGGGGGGATAGGCATGGGGTTGAGTTAAGCTGGCCAATCTCAGTGTCAAGAGGGATCATACAAGGCTGTCCTTTGTCACGCTGTTGCACAGCGTAGCTACTGAAACTCTGCTGTTTCATATCTCAGAAAGAGATTAGCTGGATCTCTAGTTCAAGTAGTATTTCGGGAACAAAGAATTGGCATTTCTATTTATGCTGATTATGTTTCAGTTTTCATTAATCATAGGCAGGACAGTTAAGCTCTATTTGACGCTCTTGAGATATAGCCCAAAACTTCATCTCTCAAAATCATTTGGTATAAAAATGAGGCACTGGTGGACTGCCTCCCACAATTACCAGGAAATCTATTTATTTATTTATTTATTTATTTATTTATTTATTTATTTATTTATTTATTTATTGCCAGCCTAAGATTGGCTTTGAGTAGCTGCACCTGGTGCATATCAGGTCTAGGATTTGGACTAGTCCTGGCTGTTGCATCACTGGTCCTTTGTCTGAAAAGACACTGATAGTGCACAGTTTGTTTTTTGTTTGTTTGTTTTTTTTTAATAAAGGCACTGTTGGCAGAGTCTTTGTTTCATAGCCGTATTTTACAATCAAGGCATTTGTCTTTTGAGTCTGTGCCCTATCCAACGGTTGCTGAGTATACAAGTCTGGGTCATTTTGTGAGGACTCATTTGGCAGCCCTGGGTGAGAAGAACTGGATCATGATGGATTCCAGTACTGGATCAGATTACACTGGAGTCATGTAAGTCATTGCCCACCATCTATCATGAATTTCTAAATTACCCATTTGCTATTGGACAGTGGAGGCAGGGTAGTCAGTACAACTTTCTTACCCCAATAAAGGGTATTTTACGACAAATTCAGCACTCCTTTGGAGAAGAAGAGTTCAAGTTGTCTGGGCAGAGAGCTGGTGCAGTTTTGTTCTAGTCCGGTGCAACATCCTGCTATTGTTTGGGGAAAAGAAGGCTGTCCTTTATGTTTGGGGATTGTATCACTGTTTCACCATGGTTTGGTAGACATGAATGGAAAGCCTTTTCATATTTAGGAGATTTTTTTTTTCAAATTTTCAGGTGTTGCAAGTTTCAATTTTGGCCAAAGCATTCAGTAATGTGAAAATGTTTTGTAGCTCTGCTAAACTATGTATGTGGTTGTAACACAAGAAACTGAGAGCAAACACAGGAGTGTCTATGTACTGTACAGAGCCAATCAAAAATCCGGCTAGCGGTGGTAGCAAGAGTCAAACACAATGAGGGATGATTTTAACAAATTAGCTGGCAGATCCTATGGCAATAGGCAAGGCAATGGTTAAAGCAAACTAATGGCAGTCAGAGTAAACACTGCTTGGACAAAGGCTGGGCTTGACAAGCAAAATTAGACACTTGGAAATAGAGAAAGAACCAGATTTGAGGCAGTTTTGTGAAATCCTGCCTGTAGCGTTAATAATGAAAATAGTGTCTTACTGTTCATTCAGCTTCAGTAAAAGCTTTACCCTGGTCAGTACTGCAGTGCATCCAGTACTAGTACTAACATTAGGGCAAGCTTGGAGAATTTGTCCAGATTTGATGCTCGTCATCTGGTGGATTATTTGTCATTTTCATCTATACTAATACTGTCTTGAGTTGACTTTTTAAAATCAGTTATGCTTTTATTGTCACAGTATACTGTATATCATAATAGATTCATATTTCATATTTTATAAAGGGGTATTAAAAGACAAACTCTCTCTCTCTCTGTCTCTCTCTCTCTCTCTCTCTCTATTATAATATAATATTCCATAATGCAATTGAATTTGATCAAATCTATTCATTTTAATCATCCAAATAATCTGAACCAAACTAAAATGTGGAGGGATACCAAAACTAGCTGTACAAGAATCTCCCATTACTGTCACTTGCTGAAGGAACTTGAACTTGCTTTGTGTGTTTGCTTTGAAAAATGAATTACAGAATGTCTTTGCTGTTTGGAGGAAACATTGCATGAACCCTGTAGAGCATTATAAACTTGAAAGACTTTTTATTTTAATTGAAATGACTCATGCAGCTTTTGGTCTGCGATTTAAGTGTGTGTGTGTGGACACATTCATGTGAGTGCACCACATCATCCTTATTAAGCTTTCCACCAGACCTATGTGATTCAACCCGAATAATTTCCTTGTCAAGCTATTGATAAATATTACATTTTTTGCTTTCCATTTCATATCAAAGCTGGTCATCACAAGTAATTATTTTTGTCCAGAATCCATCTTTGTGATTGTCTACAGCAAAATTCAATCACAGTAGTAGCCATTACCAATTATATAGAAGTCCAGATTATGAGTAACAAGTTCTTTCTCAATATTTATTTTTCATCCCTCCTTCACTAATGCAAACACATATATATATAAGACCCTCACCTTGATCATCGACCTAAAACCTAACCATGATTCTATGTGGTGTTGAATGGCAATAGATCTTTTTTTATGGGCATATTTTATGGATCCGTTTGGGAGGCTCAATTACCATATCCAAGTGACCTTGGAAACTAATTTGTTTTTCCCCCATTAACTATAAATCCAATGTAATGGGCCATAATGGTTGGTGTGATAAAGGAATGCTTGTTATGTATTCAGTCATTTATTTGTTTTCATCTTTAGTACACAGGTGGGGTGAAGAAGGGTAAATAAAGGTGCCGTGGTTAAGATATAGAGAGTGAGCGTAAAAGAGAGATTTGTTTTTTCTCTTTGCTTTCTGACTTCCTTGTTCTTTTTTCTGTCCCACAGAGCTAAAATATTTATCCCTGTTAATATCTAGCATCGTCCGATGTGTTGGTTTTATATCGAGTCTGTGTGCTATGGTTGATGATGTTTCTGGGTTGTTGTTTGCTCTCTTGCTGCCTAGGGTGCATTTTAGCACTCTACAGTTATACAGCATATGTGCGTGCTATAATCACTTACGCCAGGCTGAAGTTTAATCAGAGACTTTCCCCAGCAGGCTTCAACCAGTATCTTTGTCTAGTAATTGTCTCTCAAACATTGTGCAACAAGACAAAAAACTAGTAATAAAACCATGTGGTTAGTTATGTGACTGTGTCTTCTGTTTGAACTTGAATTTATCTATTATTCATTAGCCTTTTAACTTTTACAGCTAATCGATTAGAGCCCCGTCCGTTTTATAGCTCCACTTTCCTGTATCGTCATTCATTTTGTCAACTTTGGGTGAAAAATTATCTCAATTATTTGATTTCATTCCATCAGCACGAACTATGTCGTATATTGGCATGCATACATGGGTGAAGACATTTCACAGTAAAAGAAAAGGGTTTGAAGTAGAAGTAAGGGCTGGTCATATAGAGTGTTATGAGCACTAATAGAGAATATGTGAAGAAAGGGAGATGAATGAAGAGATTGAACTGAGCTCTTTTGAAGTGTTCAGCTTTTATCAGTGAAGTTGCCACCATAGTCACAGTAATATTCCTTTCCACATAGATGAATGCATGGCGTTTCTCTTACAAAACACTTCTGAATAATAAAATCTTTTGTTGTGCATTTGATATAATTGTTATTTTCTATTTATTTGTTTGTTTGTTTGTTAGTTTTCCAAAATGTATATAGACATGACCCTGAATAGAGGCAAGGATTCGAAAAGGATTTGAACAAATGAATGAATACATGATCTATCTATCTATCTATCTATCTATCTATCTATCTATCTATCTATCTATCTATCTATCTATCTATCTATCTATCTATCTATCTATCTATCTATTAATTTATTTAAGTGAGTAAGTTTGTAAGTAAAATAATAAATTCTTTTCGAAGACTTTCTGTTTATTTAAATTTTTTCAGAGTCAATTTTTCAGGGGGAAAAAAAACCTCCATAAGATTTAACAAGTGATTGTTGTGAAGCCAAAGGGCATCTCATGAATTATGGATGACAGCCCGATGGAAATCAGTTCCTCACCAAACTGAATTCCCAGACGGCTCTTGAGCTTTGGCCATGCTCTAATGCAAGACGCTCTGTACACCTGCGGTGTAGCGTGTCACGAAACAGACAGTTTATTAATCAGGGTGGATTTCCCTTCTATCCTTCTTGTTATAGTGAGTACAGTTTCCTTCCCCTAACTCCATCCTTCCTGCACACTCGACACAGTTTAAATGTTTGCAAAGTCATAAAACTTTTTCAAAGCCATAAGTCACATAGCACTTAACTCAAAGCTGCCTCACCAGTTATAAGAAGCTCTAAGTGAGTTTAATGGCACTGCTTGTTGTTGAGAGATGTGAAAGTGAAGGTCAAAGCTTTTGCCAGTGTCTCTGCTCTTCTCTCCTTACTTCTAATTCCCACAACTGAACTCATTGCCCAGGAAGCCTGATTTGTTCTGTCACTTCAGAGAGTAAGAGAAGGCCGTTGCATTGCTCAAAGATTCACAGTCATTTAATCCTGGAACTTTGTGGTTCTAAAATCGTCCTGACCTGTGCACCTCGCCATACGGTTTCCATCAAATTCAAAGCAGCAGACCAAACAATCTGCCTCAGTAGTTGCAGTTAAGCTTGGTTCTGTTTGAAAGACATGTTCTGCAGCCTACAGCTCAACTTTTAGCACCAATGCACATAATTATGTATTTACCATAGCTCTTTAATCTACAGTTGTGGTCATGCTGCATTTATTTAATAAGAAAGAAAGGGGTCCATAACCCCCAGTAACGTGTTTTCAGTGCTAGTTAAAGACTGATTTTTTTTTTTCTTTTTAATCTAAGTGTCCATAGTTGGCATAAATGCTTGCTTGTTTGTCTTGGACAGTTTCATACAATTACTATTTGCAGTGATGTTTATTTGGACAAAGTGCTAATAGGTTGCACGTACTTGAACATTTGGATGTAGGGCATATAGACAAGTATGCCCTTGTGTATTTCTCTCTAATGCCTGAGATATTTTTCGATTAATCTAGGAAGTTCATTGGACTGGGATCAAGAACTCATTTACAGCTGCACTCCTGAGGCTTGTCCGAGCAAAATCTAATACCGAGGACGAGGGTGAAGGGAGGGTATTGAACTTGCAATAATGCCCTTAAAGAGTGCTTCATCAAACCATGCAGGAGCCTCTTTGACTTTCAAGACTCTTTGTTGAGTGCAAATAATTTCTTTTAGGAAGGAAGAACGTAAAGTGACTAGAAGGAGAGGTGTAGGGGTGACAACACTCTTTCACAACGTTCTCTAATAGCATATTTATGAGTGCTGTAATCTGTAATGACATTTTCGATATTCCTTCACTTGTGTTACTTATCAGATCCAGAGACTGTTCCCTGGAATAATCACTACATGATAATGGGGAGTGATTTGGGCTTAAATTGCTTTTTAACTCAAATAGACATCTCTATAAGTGCATGGTGACATGGACGTTAGAAGGACGGGACCGATTCTTTAGAAGGTTTTATCTGGAGGTGCACACGAATAAATGTGCTTTAGGGTTCCTAAGTGAAGTGACCTTTTGTGTTTCTTGTGCTCTTATAAAAGAAGACATTCTGGTGTCCTCATCTGGCAACTTTTATTTTACTTTACCTTTTTTTGTTGCTTTAGAGGAACTTCTTCATATAGCTTCTTCAGCGAGGGCAGTTTTATTAGATATATGTATTAGGCATATGTATGACGTGTGTGTCATGTTATACAAAGGTTTAGATTTTTTTTATGCAGTCTAGCAAAATAGCACTAGTCTGTTATAATAGGTATGAAGCGATAGAGAGAGAAATCAGTCAATCCAAACAAGCAATGATATGAATACTGTATATGAATTATATTATTAATTCATTTAATTATGAAATAATACATAAGGAAAAGTTAGCAAAAAATCATATGTTACATTACATGCTGTCTGGCATTGGATGTCCACCATCTTATCTGGTCTTATTATAAAGTAATAAAACAATCTGAACCAAAATTCACTTTATCTGTCCAGTAGCTGGCATTGTAAATCATGACTAATATCATGTGACAAGTTGTCAGAACTCAATGCCACTTCCATTATTTTAGCAGCCCTCAAAGGAGAGGAGAGTGTAGAGCATTAAATAAATAAATAAAGGGTGGACTTGAAGAAGAAAACTAATTTCAGTAAAGGCGGACCTGTGGGTGATTGATTTTGTGGAAGGGATTAATCTTGTTCTCACCATCTCCATGCCCGCCAGTTATTGTATGAACGATTTTTTCCAGTGCTTCAGAGGGTGCACAAAAAATGAGATGAAGACAATCTGTGGAAGGTTGAACTTTAACCTGTGAGAAAGCCGTGAGAACTCTCAGAGTGTGATTATGTCATATCGATGGCTGATGTTGTAAATCTGTCTGTCAAGCGAATTGCCGTGGAGACAAACTTTATCCCCAGATGTTTGGCATCGCTCATGCCTACAATACATCACTCACACTACCACCACTGGGCTCATAGTTTTGTCATACTTTAGATGTGAGTAGGGAAAAGAATGTGTCTATCCCTGCTTTATTCTCTGGAGAAGCTTTGTTGCAACTCGTTTTCCCATAAAGGCATAGGGTGTGTTTTATTTAATGAGCCAAATTCTGGTCATTTGTGTTAAAATGACACTGCTGTCAAGGAATTTCCTGTTGTGTGAGCATCCCAGCATGACACCATGTTGGTGATAGTGTCCAGGGAACATTTTGTTCACCATCATTGCACTCGTGTGCTGTAGGCTCTTTCTAAGCAGCAGTACTTCATAACTGCCGTGTGAGTGTCATGCCTTCCACAGGATTCCTGCAGTTGTTTTCAAAACCATCCAGCAAATCTGATTCATAAGAAGCAGCCTGGCCACTTTCACTTTGTTTTCGGTTTGCGTTTTCTTTTTAATATTGCTTTACTGTAGGCTTTCCAGTTTCTTCCTGCCCTCCCATTTCTGCCTAAAATAATGCCATCCATGGATAGGCTCCAGGTCCAACACAACCCTGAGCAGAATAAAGAGATTCCTGAAAACAAATGAATGAATGTATGTCCCTTTACTTCTTGTTCTATGTAGCTTTTATGATGTGTCCATGTATCCTGGTAACTGAAATTGAAATGTGTTAGCCAACTGCTATCAACTCTATGTTTCATATCTCTCGGTAAAAGCACACTACGGCACATGACAAAGTCATTGATTCTATGAGTACTTTGATATCCATCCTGCACTTAATTAGGCTGAGCTTCCATCAGAATTTCAAAAGACATATCTATTCTTCCCTCTCATCACTGATTCAGTGAGTATGGCACTTCTGGGCTGATAAAGTCTGTCTTTGTGTCTGTGATTCAGAGACCCCTCTCATTACTGTCATCGTCAGTGTTGGTGGAGTCACAATACTGGCTAATGAGAATAAGTCAGGGCTGAGAGACTGATTAGAAACCCACACCATCAGCAGAAACAATTGCCGACAAAACTCAGAGACAAGCCACAGACTTACCGCTCTATTTCCTTCCCTCCCTTGCCAATGTCCTCTCTAGTCTGCTTTCTTACTCGTTCTTTTCAAAGGGTCTGTTGAGCCAAATGTGACATTTGGTACACACGGTGAGGCTCAGTCTCTGCCTCTCTGTCAGGAAGATTCAGATTTTTCTTCAGCTTATGTGCTTAGCATTCTCTGCAATGCCTCAATGGGTCCCAATGTGAAACAATAATGAGAACAGCTTTGTCTTAATAATAAGAGCTAATTCTTGTCATCCCAAGAACCTGCTCACTGGTATAAAGCTGGCTTTAATAGAGTTTATGCATTCATTAGATTAGATTTTCATACAATTCTCACATTAGCAGAGTTACTGGCATTATTTTTGGTAACTGAAGGGTTCATTATGAATTGTATTGTTCTATGGCTTTCTAAACAGTGTCTATTTGTTTTGTGTTGCAGGTTCACAGGTCCAAATCTTCCCTCACCTATTATTAGCAGTAAGAACTGGCTACGTATCCACTTTACCACTGATGGCAACCATAAGCTAAGGGGATTCAGTGCTCAGTACCAAGGTAGGAGGTCTGACAAATGATGTTTTGTTTCCATTACTATAATGTAATGATACTAATGTAACAGTCCAGATCATTTAATGACAACTATAAATGACAACTTTAATTCTTTTGTCATAAAAAATATTAGCATAAGCTAGCTTCTTGAATTAATTTCTTATTTTCCCTGCAAATGAGATATGTTTTGTAAGAAGTTTAATGCTATCAAGCCACATATTAAAACATAGTTCATAAATATGTTTATGAATGTAATAACTTATATCTATAAGTCATTTTGAATTGTAATGTATTTTTTGAGTAACTTAAATGATACATTAAGTGAAATGTAAACAAAACCTTCAGAATATTCATGGTTGCTACCTGTATTGACAGGCACAATTAAAAAATTCTAGATCTTCAATGTTAGTGAATTGTCTACTCTGTTTCCTTTTCTGGTTTACATCTACAACCAAGTATACTGCGATGCAAATTTTTATCTGACCTCCTGAAGTTAAAACCAACCAATAACTTGCTATTATTAGAGGGATTTTTTTTCAGCCTAAAATTCATTATGAAACAATCTATTATATCATTGTTGTAGAAGAAGATACAGTACAATAATTATTTTTTTATCCCCATCATATAGATTAGATTGTTAATAAGATGGGATAGAGTATATGATCAACCATAATTTGGTCAAGAGGATTAAGGGCCTTGCTCAAGGGCCCAAAATTGGCAGTGCCAGTACCAAAGCCTGATTTCCAAACCTTCTGATCAGTAGCCCTGAGCTCACCACTGCCCACTGATGCTTCTGGCCCATCCTGCCCCACACTACTGCCCTGCCTGCATTCTTATCACATTCCAAAGTTCAGAGGTCTCCGTTTAAAGGGGATGAGCTGAAAAGCGGGATTAGCTGTCTCGGAAGGAAAAAACAAAGGCAAAATCTGGGAGAATTTCACCTCTGTAAGCAGATCAGAGCGATTGGATAGGATTACAGGTCTGCAGTTTGATAAATAAATACTGTCAGGAAGAGGAGAAAGGAAGGCTAAGCCCTTAATTAGATTTCCAATTGACCCCCCTCCTGCTCCTCTTCTCCATCTCATTCTTTCTTTCATCACAAGTGTGTTTATGGCTAATTTCCAATGAGTAGATACTCTTAACATAATAAGCCACTTAGCCTTCTGTTTTGTCTTCGATGAGTAAAATGTTTGAGTCCCTCCATATCATAGACAGTTTCTAAGAGACTTAAGGGTTTTTTTTTTAATTGAGGAAGCATATCCACTTAAATTTGTTATTTGAATATAGAAAATATTGAAAATTTGGCATACATGACCTTAATACATTTTAAAACCAATGAAGTGACATGGTTAAAGATAGTAGTACTAATAGTCTTTCTGAAGCGTAGATTAAAGCGGGGAAACCCTTAAATTTGTTAGGACTTTATAGTTATTGTTATGAGAAGGTGTTCTTCCACTTGGACAACTACCTATAGTCTAGTCCACACCATCCTTGTCTAGCTGTGATCAAAGTTTGTTAACATGTCGTAAGGACTATAAAGGATAAGTCAAGATTAAGTCAAAACAAAAATCAAGACAGAGAAAAGATCAAGACAAAACCATCTAACCAGTAACTTTAACTCGTTGGCTTCGTGAGGACTTATTTCTTCTCAAACCCTCTGTATATGAAAATAGATGACGCAAATTTTATTTTTATTAACTATTAGATGAGATCAAAACCATATTTACTGAGGTTAATCCTATACAGATGATATTATTAAACAGGACTCATGTTCAAGAACACATGCACGTCCTTCAGTCCTAGTAGAGAGAGTTGAGAAAGTTTCATTATATCCCTGATGGTGTTTAGAGTAAAGTTAACTATTGAAGCAAAAACCTTGTATGTAATAATAATAATAATAATAATAATAATAATAATAATAATAATAATAATAATAATAATAATAAATATGTAATAAGGTAATAAAATACACTTTACATTATTTTAATATAATGTCATAAGTAGTAAAAGGAAGAAACATACATAAGGTAGACAATTTTGTAAATGGAGGACGTGGAAATTTGTTTTGATTTGCTAATTGAATAAGAAGCAGCTACATATTCAGCTGCGAACAAATAACTCTGTTACAAGTAGCACACAAAATAATTTGAATAATTTGGTTCAAACACAAGTCACGAAGTGTCAGTGCCTGTAATTCTAGCTAGTTGTTCTTCATTCCTCATTCGACTGATGCAGAACATGATCCCGGCAACACCTGTGTATTCCGAGTCTAAAAATAATCTATGATTGTAATTACTATTTACTCACACACACACTGTGCATCATTGTTGTCCTCAAAATGCCATGACGCACTGTGTCTTTTTGTCTTGCAGTAAAGAAGATGACAGAGCTGAAGTCCAGAGGAGTGAAGATGCTTCCAAGTAAAGACAACCACAGCAAGATTTCAGTGTGTAGGTGTTTTTGTGCTCTTTCTCCTCATTGGTCCACAGCAAATCTGTCTTCCTAATAAATGAATCCATTTTGTTAACTAAACATACCAGAACACCGATATCATTACCATTAAGGCTCTGTACTAGTGACTGGATGGTTGTGTGCTTAAGTCTCATAACTGTCACAGAGCTATTTTGGGGATTTTAACCATGACCTTTATGCCCGATTAGGCTCGTATGGGCTGTGAAAAGTGCTTTTGAAAAGTGCCTTCAGAATTCTCTGAGTGTTCGTGTTTTTTTCAGAAGGTGGATCCTTCAAACAATTAGTAATAGGTGAAGGACCACATTAGATGATGATCTAGTTATTTCTGAGACGCTGGTCTCATTTGGAGGATGTTCTAAATATACATGTATATGGCATGTTATGCAATATGAACTAACGTGAATTTTATGTACGACTCATTTCCCACTTAGCCCATATTATGATATGAATAGATAAGTGGAAATAGGAAGGCAATTAGAGTGTAAGCAACAAATTAATATATTCAAAGCTCTGATTCCATAGGAAACAACTCTGTGTCTGTGTGTCCACTTAGAATATTATGTATTCGATCCAAATAATGTATTCATAGTCACTGTCAGTGATCAACACGTTTGAGGAGTAGAGGGAGGTTGGACATCCAGAGATTTTCCACTCCCACTTTCATTCACATGTCACTACTGTATTATCAGTGAGGAGGTTACTGAGCAGCAAAGAAATGCCTTTCCTGCTCCCAGGTTGTAAGGAAAACTTGTATAGAATGAGGCATAAACCAGTGAACACTGTATCTTAAATAAATTTGCATTACTTGTAAGTCACTTTGAATAAAATAGGTTTAGCAAATGAATAAATATCTATTTTATTCTAGTTTTGTCCAAATTTCGTACTGCCATTACTACAAAACATAGCCTTTACAATGTATTCATTGTGTGTGTTAAGAAAAGAAACAAAGGGAATTTCTGTCCTTGGGAACTCATTTAAAGAATTTCAGTCTTGCGGAAGATGGAAAAAAAAGAAAGCATCAGTAATTTTGCTTTTTGTCTGGAGGTCTCACCAGACTTCTGTCTTCTTTCACACTGCCAACATTAATGCTTTATTTACCTTTCTATTACCTTATCTTACCATCATGACAAAACGTCACCTTCCACTGCATGCGTATGTGTGTGTGTGTGTGTGTGTGTGTGTGTGTGTGTGTGTGTATGAGCCATAAGCTTCATAAGGGTACTCAGTGGCAGCTCTGACAATTGTGGCCTTTTGTCCCACATCAATATGTATGAAACCTGGCACACAGATGCCTTGGCCAATCATTTTGTGTCATTTCAGTCGTGCCTGCCACCATCAGCCTTCAGAGTCACACATCACTAGAGCCCAGACTCCCTGGGCACACTCATTGATCCGTAATGTCATTTTCACTATCTATCTGGAATGGATAAGTCTGTCCAGTGGACGCATAGCTTGTCTAAAAGGGGGCAGTGCAGTTACTTAATGATAAGGGGTGGTGTTTCTCTGAAATGAAAATCTAAGTTACTTGTTATATAGTCTTTGAAATTGTGTGCTTGTTGTCTTGTAGTATTATGTCAGTGCTAGTTATCACAATATTACACTGTGATATTCAATTACAGAAAATGAAATACATGCAAATAAGAAATAGCTTTTTTAGTAATATTATTTTTGTAATTACACGGTGTAGTAAAACTAAGATTTTAAATTGCAATCTATAAAGACAGCAGTTCCATCAGTTGTTATAGACATAAAGGTAAGTTAGTGCCAAAAGATGCTAAAATGATATCAAGTTATTTTTGTTTATCTCCAGTTCAATCAGGTCAACAGGTGAGAAAGGGGAAAAAAAAGTGAACACAAAAAGAATTATTACATGTTGCATAAAAAAATATCTCATTCAAATGTTGCAGGTTCTCAAGTAACCAAAAAAACCACTTGTCCTGTCATCTGGAGATTGTGAATTGAAATCCTTTGATCACTGGTAGCTCAGTGGTTAAGATGTTGGACTTCTGATCGGAAGCCAAACTGCCATGTTGGAGCCTTTCTTTAACCCTCAGCTACTCAGATGTTTGAAATAAGTGTCTCTGCCAAATGGCATAAATGCAAATGTAAATCCTGAATATTCCACAGTCATTCATGGCAACGAGTCTGAAGAGCAAAATGTGCTCTGCGTGCTCTCACATGTCACTTATCCAGTCTTAGGAGTCTGTGAGCTCATGTATGTGGCAGGGAAGAAACTGAGTGTATAGCGTTGCTGTGTAAAGATTGGGAAGCTCATGTGCTCATGACGATGATGCTGGCTAGCTTCACGTGTCTTGGACGAAGCATTTGTTAGCTTTCACCCACCCCGGTTTGTACTGTAGCTGCTGTATAATTATGTGAGTGCTGGCTGGTGGAATTGGCTAGATTGAAGAGAAAAATCCAACATTGGGTTTTGGCTTATTTTTGGATATTCACTAATGCGTTTTGTGATGTCGCACTTCATTCAGTCAAGTAGCTCAACCATCGCCTCCACATTTTCACTCTTACCTCCTAAGCCACAGTAAAAAGAATCTTTATTTCAGCATTATTACTGATAAGAATACTACCTACCGTATACCTCATGTTGTGAGTAATAGTATACTCGGATTTATTTCCTTTTCAGAACAGAAAATGCTATAGCCAGTGCTGACACAGCTTTAAATCAGCAGTAATAACATATATAATTATTACATCAAATAGACGACACAGATTATTATTATTTTTACCTTCTTTCCCATTGTACCAATATGGAGTTCGATCAGTATCAAGCAGCATTACGACCTTTTCTTGAGATCTAGTCAGTGTGAACTTCTTGTTCATTATTTTTAGTATCTGCTAAGCACTACTGAGATACAAAATACCATTTTATAGGCTGGCAGCAAAATCATGTGGGTGGATCCCAGAGTGTGCAAAGAGACAAATTTGCAGAGATTGTAAATTACCTTGTCAGTCAACCCCGTTCAATCCCGCTGCTCATGTATATTCATATTTAGGGTTGTTATGGTGTCATGGTTTCAGGGTTAGTCACAGCATATGATTGGACACTTACCTCACTTCTACATTAAAATGCATGCTGATTAAAATGCATTTTCTTCTATTACAATCCTAACATCACATTTTACCTACTCAAGTTGCCTGACTCTATTGGTTCTCATGTCTTTTTTGTCCAGCTCTGACTCCCCAAAGATTTCAAAACCCTGTCTCTCTAGACCCTAATTCATATTACATTAACCTCCATTTCTCTGCAGAGGACATGGACTGCGATGAAAACCCTTTGGCTACGCAAACCACTACTTTTGTGAAAACGTTATAATGCCACCTCTGCAGGTAGCAGTTACTCTGATATATCCCCAACCTTATCATACTTGACTGCTATCAAACGCACAGAAGAATATAGAATGATATACTGCACACCTCCTTGTTGCCACATTGGCCTCATTGGTTTCAATCTTTGTAGTTTATAATGGCAGTAAAATAAACACTGACAACTTAGAATTTTTAGTAAAAATCAACATTACACAGAAAAGTCATTCTCAATATTATATCCCTCAGAAAGAAAACAATTAGGGGTTTTGTTTGATTTGTTTTGGTTTTTTATTAATTCTACAATCATGTGTAAAGACTGTAAGGACGCAGAGACATTGACAGGTTCAGATTTTTAATTTTATCAATGCAAAACAAACAAACCCAGAAAATGAAACAGGAAGAAGTCAGATGATATGCTAACAAAAAAAGGACATAAACCAGGAACTACAAAAGTATCTGTGACCATAAAATACATAACGAGTGATCATAAGGCTTGGTAAATACAGCTACGACACTTAGCCTTTACTTCACACTGTACTGGTGGAATTAGTGTCCATATACAATGGCTGTGATCGTGTAAGAGTCCAGGTGAGAGCAATCAGAATGAGTGTGAACATGAGCGTGTAATTTTCCTTAGACTAGCTCATTATACTGTTAAAATTCCCACCCGTAACACTCCTGTTCATATTATTTTAGCCTTAATTACTAGTGCTTTTATTGACCACCTCATGCTCTTAAAGTAGTGCATAAGAAATAATTGGCAACCTTGGATGCAGGAACTGCACTCAGGTAATTTCAGTAATTTAAATAGATCTTCCAGAAAATCAAGTTAAGCACTAAATTGAACAAGAACACGCACATGACATTCATTATATCTCAATAGGTGTACATTTATGAACATAAGTGGTCAATGTCCAGCGTCTTGTTGTATACGTTTTTAAAATATTCCATAAAAATCTCCATTTCTTTTGCAGTATCCCAGATGGGTGTGGCGCAAGGACACAACATGTGCCTGGACCCTGGGATCCCAGACAGGGGGAAAAGAAAAGGCACAGACTTCAGGTGTGAAATAATTTCATGGATTGTTCATTAAAAGACTAATTTCAAAGGAAGATTAACAGTTTTTCTGTCTGCTTGACAAAAAGGCAGGAAATGCTGGAGGTTAACATCTGCTTGATTTCTCGTTGTCCTTTTAATTCTCAAGCCTCGTTGCTGATATTTGATCTGAATAAACATGGACTTTGAGATCTCAAAGGTCAGACCGAAGGAGTGTGAAGAGGAGAGAGTAGGAGATGACAAAGACTCATAGAGACAGACTCTGAGAATTGGAACACAGATGAATAGGGACGATCAATTTCACACGTTCTCTCTTCATTTTTACCTGAATGTTCTGTGCTATCTGAACGCTCTTCTGTCAAGTGATTAGTAATGGATAGCACACACACTGCTGCCTCTGCACCAACACGAGCTCTTGTCCACTTGTCAGAAAAGAGTGAGTCACCCACAGAGGTCAAACCAGGCCAACACCAACCTGGAGGTGGTAGGTTTTTTTTCTCCCTGGAGGGGTCCTGGCTATCACACACTCACACATGTGTGTGAAGGGTTTTAGACAGCAGGTGCCAAAGAGTTCAGTGTGTAAGTGAGGAGAATGAAACAGGGACACTCTGGAGGACTGATAGTGACTGATAGCACCTGGAATTTTCAACAACACTGTGTTACTGTGTTCCAGCTTTCTGTGTTAGATTAAACCATTTGAATGAACATCTGGCATTAAAAACTGATGCTCCAGTCCTACTGGAATCTATAGTAGTAACACTTTCTATCACACTTTCATATGTGAAGCTTTGTACAGTATATGCATTAATTACATAATAGTTATGAGTCTGCCACTCTCTTTTAGGGAAAAAAATTATAATACCTAATTCTCAGATGTTATCTTCTTTTTTATATTTACATGTAATAAAAGGTGCATTTATCTTTAAAGCACTAAAAATAATGATGGTCCATTTATGCATCTAAAATCAATCTAAATACATGCTACTTCCACATTTCCAGGAAAAAACACATACAGTACAACCCCGGTGACCAGGAAAGGCACAATTTAGTCATATATTACTTTTTCTCTTTTATGCATAAGTGTGTATTACATGTAATACCAATAACACTAGTTGATATATTTACATGCACAGCACTTTTTTTTCACTTCATGATGTCAAGATACATAAAGCATGAAGTGAAAAAAAAAAAGTGCTGTGCATGTAAATATATCAATTACATAATAAAAACTCCTTAAAAACTCTAGACCTGTGTTTTAATACATTCTCTGTCCATTCATATAAACAAATATTTTATCATTTTATAACTCAATATTATGAATGAATATCCTCATTCTTTATATGGAGTAAGCTATGTAACTGTAATTGCTTATAAGAGTTTTTACAGGCTTAGTTAATAAGAGGTGTTCGTAAACAGAGGTGGACAATTCAGCAGCATACAGATCTCCTGGGATATTCATTTTAGATTTTTGTTGGGCAGTGGAAAGTACATTCATGAACAAGAGAAGGAAAATAGACTTCATTTGGTGTTTATGTTTAAACATATGCACTTCATTTTTGCGACACACCTCGATGCTCCAGCAAGTCGCTGCTTCCAAACTGGCCAATCTGGTTGGCAGAAGATTGTTTTTTTTTACTATGTGGATTGATTAGCATGCACAAATGACAGGTGATTTATTTATTTATATATTTACTTTTGGAATCAGGATCAAGCTGTTGGGAACACTGATAAAACCGTGCAAAACAAAGTACAGCACAAAGCCGTCATATACAGTAGCTCTCCTGCTAGCACAATAAACACAGTGTGTCACCTTGCAGTTAAGCATATCTGGAGAAAACATGGATGCAAGCCATACTGGAATAATTAACTTGCTATCTGAAGAGAAAGCCCCATAGCTCACAGCAGAAATGTTAGTAATGACTTTTTGCTGGGGTCACAAACACAACGTGCTACACGAAAAAGTAATATAGTCGTCCCCTCTGCAGGAAATTAAACGCTAGTTTATATCCCTTTCTGTATTAATAGACTTAACAATCTAAGTTGACAAACTCTATTACATAATGTTAGCTTTTTTCCCTTTTTCTAGCGACTACATCTTTAAGGTATTATGTAAGCAATTTTGTTATACTACCTTTGATCTATAAAATAATGCATTATCAATTTATTATACAAATTATACAAAGTGTCACCTGTTTTATTAATTTTTGTGTGATAATGAATGAATGTTAATAAGCATTTAAGCTTTTATTTATTTTATTTTTTATTTGCAGACGTGGGGCCACAGTGCACTTCTCCTGTGATGAAGGTTATGAGCTGCAGGGCTCCAAGAGCATAACCTGCATGCGTGTAACTGACAACTACGTAGGATGGAGTGATGACCGACCCATCTGTAGAGGTACCACTCATGCTCATGTGCTCAACACCGAATTTGTATCATTCAGAAAACCTCCCACATGCATTACACGTGTTTTATATTGGTTATGTAACAGAAAAAGGACATAGTGTGGATGAGCAGAGAGAAGCTAACGAAGAAAGCAGACAATCTGTGCAGCAGATTTCCTAGGAGGGATAAGATGCCTATCTCTTTACTAATCAGCTTATTTAACCACACTCAGCACTGATTAATGACTTTATTAAGCTTTACTAATTTTCTGATTGTGATTGTCCTCAAGAGTTCTCGCAATTGTTTCCTCTTCACAGTGGTGTTTTCAGTGGTGTGGATATCATGTTCAAAGCCCAAAACAGAACCTTTTGGCATTCCACGAAATTCTAGGCAGTAAGAATACAACTAAAAATCAGCTTAAATGTTTGAATCTTTGATAGATCCTATATTATGTAAGGTTACCCAGCCTTATACTGTCAAACCATCACTCCCTTTTCCAGGGCTCTCAAGTTTTGAAGACAGGCAAGAGTGACATTTCCAAATCCTCAGCACCCGCCTTTCCCCCAGACACCAAACACTACCCCCCCCCCCCAAAAAAAAAAAAATATTCACCAAGATCACTGACCACATTTTAACCAAATACTTGTTAAATTTCCATTTATTAATATGTATGTGTATGTGTGTGTGTGTGTGTGTGTGTGTGTGTGAGAGAGAGAGAGAGAGAGAGAGAGAGAGATTATGACTGGTGTTTATTGTGTTTGTTGCCTTTTTGGACTCCTTTATCATTTGTAATGTTGCTCCCATTTAAAACAGTTCAGCTCAAGCCAAGACATTTTTAGGGTCATGATTGGGGACAATGTCCCGTCCAGAGACAAGCTCTCTAAAAATACCCTCTCTAATGAATATGTTTTTTTTTTTATTGGTTGTTGCGTTAAATCTCACCCAGATACAATAGTGCTATTTTCTGATTGGCTATTGTGTAGCCTCTTTTTTTGATTGGCTGATAAGTATCAGGCTCGACTAAGAAGGAGACGCGCTTGATTCCTGCCCGGTTCCATAGAGACAGCGGTGCGGACTGATACATTTTGGGCGCTGCGGCTTATTAAATATATGATAAATAGTCAAAAAGTTTTTTCTGCGTGAGAAATACAATGTGTGGCGAGAGAGCGAGACAAAAGACCGAAATGCGTGACTGTCAATCTCAATGTGTGACACTTGACAGCCCTGCTTTTCTCAGGTTTGGATCTATCACATCTAGAAATCTTTAGCTACAGAACCTGTATGCTAAGCTAACTAGCTAATTTATCGAATACTAGTAATAACAACAACTGTTTTGACAAGTGTATTTTGATAGGTTTGACTAGAGAAAATAAACTACCAATGTAAACTGAAACGAGGGGCACGTGGCTTAGTGGTTAGCACGTTCCCCTCACACCTCCAGGGTCAGGGTTCGATTCCCGCCTCCGCCTTGTGTGTGTGTGTGTGTGTGTGTGTGTGTGTGTGTGTGTGTGTGTGTGTGTGTGTGTGTGTGTGTGTGTGTGTGTGTGTGTGTGTGTGTGTAGTTTGCGTGTGTGTAGTTTGCGTGTGTGTAGTTTGCGTGTGTGTAGTTTGCGTGTTCTCCCCGTGCCTTGGGGGTTTCCTCCGGGTACTCCGGTTTCCTCCCCCGGTCCAAAGACATGCATGGTAGGTTGATTGGAATCTCTGGGAAAAATATTGTGTGTGTGTGTGTGTGCCCTGCGATGGGTTGGCACTCCGTCCAGGGTGTATCCTGCCTTGATGCCCGATGACGCCTGAGATAGGCACAGGCTCCCCGTGACCCGAGGTAGTTCGGATAAGCGGTAGAAAATGAAATGAATGTAAACTGAAACTAATACAGACCTGTTTACTAGCTGGTAGCTAGCCTGCTACGTACGCCGCCTTCACACTGCACACGACAAACGGACACGACTGTCGGATTTCGCCCCCTAGTGACAGTCGCACGGAATATGCAATATGATCGTGTAGACGTCAACATGGGAGAGAAGTTAATTCTCGCGGTCTCGGAAAACCCATTACTAGATGATCGTGACAAAAATCCATTAAGGCGCAACTCTTGCACTAAACGGTGATTTTCTAAACCTTTTCTCCGAGTCAGGTGGTGTTTAATACACACTGATTTGCAATGTTTTCTTTGGCGTTTCCAGTAAAGGACAGTAAAAGCAAGAGCCTGTATTCTCCCTCCATTTATCGTGGTGAATGAAGGAATTAATTAATGAAGGAGTAAATACAAACAATCAATGCAACAATAAATCCAGAAAGACCGTGAATAATTTCCATGAGGAAACATGGACGCAACATTAAAAATAATACAATATAAATATTAATAATTTTTTACTTTTTTATCAATCACAATGTATTTAAAACAAAAAGATTGTTTTCGGTAAAGTTTAAAAATTACTAAAGTTAATATTAATACTTTTCAATAATTCGTATCACCTCGCGCACACGTACCTGATAGGACAACATTGGAATACATCACATCCGGTCGGCATATCGGATGCGGTGTAGTCGCACAAGTTCAATTTTTTTAACGGATCCAACGCTCAAAACGGATCCGAAAATTACGGATCCGCAGGTGGTCGGCACCTCATGCAGCGACCTCGCGACTCTCCATAGAGATGAACAAAGTCTTGGATTTTATGTTGCTCTTGAAGTTAGGTGCTCTAGGTGCTCTAACTTCAAAAAGATTCAAAACTTTGGACTAACTTCCTGTATAAGTGTAGATTTGAGTACTTTTCCTCTCCTTACATCATACATTAGGCCAGTAGGGATTATCCTGAAACAGATGTGAGTATGGTAAAAGATGTCATACAGGTTAATACACTTTATCTTCAGGTAACCCACAGTGCATTGCTGTCTGCCCTGCAGCTTACAGATTCCTCACGTTCCAATTTTCTTGTCTAGGTTACACCGTGTCCTCTACTCTCTCTGAGATACACGCATAAATACACACACAGTATATCCTAATACACACAGATACATACACAATAGTTAATTTGTGCTTCTTGGCCTTGTGATATTGATTTATTTCTGCAATATCATTCATCACACTGTGGACTATTAGTCTTTCATTAGCACACAACATCCCCTCTGTTACTCCAACAGCCTCGGCACAGCGGTTACAATGCTACTGCAGACTGCTGGAGAAACTTAGTTAGACAGCTCTGAGATGGAAGACTGCAGTTGCAGTTTTGTTTTTGATTGTTTAATGATCAGTTTTTGGTTGGTTAGCTCACACCAGGTATTGGACTGTGCCCTTATACAAGAAAAAGAGGAATAGATCTCAGAAGGAGAAGGTATTTACTAGCAGAGACACCCTGTGGCTCTGCACTACAGCCCCATTAGTTAGGTGAAGAGTGGTGATATTTGGCTTATGCATTTTAAAACCTGTTCCAATCAATTGTCTCTTTTCCTGGAATTATTCACCTTGTTTCTTCGAATGCTAATAAATGGCACTCAAAAAAACAAAAAAGAAAGACACTGATAGAAAAAAAAATTCACTTCAGAATAAACATCTGATTTGTCCTTAAGAACACAAAATAAAAAAAAGGTTATTTCAATTATTTAATGATGCTTAAGGACAGCGTTATTCTGTTTTTCAACAAATAAACTGAACGGTGGCCGAACTTTGAGATTTTGTTTGTTGTGAGATTTATTTATTTATTTATTTTTTGCAAAGTAATATTATTTGCAGGATTTAGGATAATTGATCACATCAACACGATTTGTATAATTCATTAAAAAAAAAAAATGAGGAATTATTTACATTTATGTACTTTCAGTGGTCTAAATGGGCCCTTAAGGTTCAAGTCAGTCTCATCTTCTTTATCCAAGGCTTCTCCAAGCTACTTTATTTCTCACACTTCTGTGCCTTCTAGTGTTAAAACACCTAGCTATGACTTACTGTAGGTACCTTGGTGCTAAATTTCACACTGATTCAATTCGGTCAAAATGGGCTGGTAACACCACCATAAAGTGAAGGTAATTATCTAATTATCGAATCTAATTTGCTCTTCTTGTACATTTGAGAGTTCCTTTCCCTTAAGCAATTCCTTGCTGCAGGTTATTGTATCATAGCTTTTATGTTGTATGTGGAAAATATGGTTCATCTAATTGAATTTAAATAGCTTACATTACTGTAGTTTGGAAACTGAGGATGAGCTCCCCAGTGTGGTGAGATCATTTTTGCTAACATTTTCTGGCTATATTTACCTAAGTAGGGTTATTTTCTTCATTAATGACTGTTTAGACTAGCACACATTCCAGCAGCTAACATGATTAGCAAGGTAGCAAGGCGCATTCTATGTAATGGTACATATTAGTTACCAAAATTCCGCTTTACTTCTGATTAATTCATTATCAACATATGCCTCACTAGTCATGTATATGACCAGCAAACTTACAGAGACTGAATAAAGTTTTCAAACAAGGAAAAATGGTTTCTTTAAAATGAAAATGATTATCCAGCATTTTAAAGAAGCTAATTGGGGGAAATATTGGACACTTGCTTGCTCAGATATTACAAACAAGCTCCACCTTAAAACACAAAAAATTTTCTCACAGTCCTGTATTATGGTAAGGGTTTTGTCCTACTGACACCACTGGGAGACATTGCTAGCACAGTTACAATGGTATTTTGTAAAGAAAAAATATCAGTGTCTTAGACATAAATGTTAACCTTTGTGTCCCTGATAATGGATTGCTGTAAATGCTTAACAACAAAAGAACAAACCCTTTTCATTTTCCAGCAATGTTCAATATCATATTAATGAGGAATCAGTCATAGAATTAATACAAATGCTAAACTTAGTTACAGAATGCACTTCATGATACTTTACGATACTGTTGCACTGAGATACAACTCAACTCAGCTTAACTTAGTGAGCATGGTGCATGGAACTGAAGCTAGTCAGAATTATTATGGAAGCTAATGCTTCAAGTTTTATCCATTTGAGCTAAATGTACAGATGAAGATGTGGACAGACTAAAGGAGTAGAGTGCTACTTCATCACCCTTTTAAACTAGAAACGAAACAGACCCCAATTATTAGTTAGTCAAAGGCATTGTGGAAAAATAAGAAAACCTTTAACTAGTCAAAAACGTAACAATAGACCAACATGGTGATCTATTCAGTGCTGAACATGGTTTAACCTAAAAAAATTAATCAACTCAGAATTCCATTGAAAAGTGAATCATGGATGTCACACATTAATTCTAAATATTCATTTTTTTCTTAGATTTTTCTCAGAATTAGATTGCCAGTTACATACTCTTCTAGATTGACAACACCACTATCCATAGTAGTAGCTATGCTGAAAAAGAAAAAGAAAATCTTTAGGAAATGGCCCATAACAGAAATTAAGTAAAATACCAAAGAGCAGAGATTATATGTATTATAATATGAAGGTGAAAACTGTGGTCAGTGGGCCATGGTGCTAATTAACTTTATAAAAGACTTATTCTTTAATGTCAACTTGTCAACTCACCTTTAAGTATGTGTGGACGTGTTCGTGTGTGTGTGTGTGTGTGTGTGTGTGTGTGTGTGTGTGTAGCCCCCTGAGGAGCTCACCTCAGACATAGCTCATTAAAGAGCTGCAGCTAGTCCCAGACCTGCAGACTTGTTCATTTACTGCAAACACTGACTATGCCCTCCTTCCTCATTAAGCAGCGAGCACTTTCATTTTGGTAGTGCTTTAAAGTCCTCCTAGAGGACACTAAAGTTACTTAAAAGACTCTACTCAAATTTGAAACAACAAAAATATGGAAAGTCACAGAAAAGTCATTTTGTCATCAAACATACAGTATATAAACCTCAAAAGGCACCTGGTCAAAAACATCCTCCTGATATACACCACTTTCTGGCAGCTTGGAAAACAATTTTTTTACTATATGTGTTGAATATTGGCTTTATCCATGCCTCTACTACTATAATTGCTCTCTTAAATCACTGAGCATGCTACCATGATGCACTAGTTTATAGGCTGTGCTGACAAACAGGTATTTGCACTTAAGTGAAATATTAGGAGCACATAAATTCCTGCAAATATACCCACTGATGTGTTCTTTCTAGCTTACATTAGGAAGTTTTCGCTTGTTTTTGTGTTCCAGGGAAAATAAAAAATGCCCTCCATTAAATAAATGCCAGTTATTTAAATGCATTAAATCACTACGTTATTATTTTCACAACTTTTGTTAAAATAATACACATTATACTAAATGAATTCAATACAAATCAACAAAGTAAGATTGAGCAATTGGTTTACAGAGGCTATATTGTATTTTAATTAAGATTAATTGCTGTAAAATTTTAAAGCGTGGAAACTGTAAATACGTAGTTCATGCCAGTTTTAGAAATGCAGCAGTAAACACAGTCGGTGTGCATAAAGATCGGTTCAGTTTCTAATGAGATATCGACTGTCAAAATGTCTGTGATACTTCTGCTCAATCACATCATCATCAAAACCCAGAATAGCGCTTATAAACTCTTTACAGATAATAGCAGACATTTTCCTTACTCTGGCATCAACAGTAGTGAACTGAATGAAGTAGTTAGCAGTTATTCCTCCACATGATGTTAGCATGAACTGAGTTGAGTAAAGAGACCAACTGTTTGGGTTTAAATGCTGAGTGATTTTGAACATGGGAGTGAAAATGAAAAAATCTGCAGCAAATTCACATATATTTTTGGCTACAACAATCACAATAAAAATCGGCAAAATCCTGGCGAGACTGATAAAAGTAGTTGTAGGATTGTAGGTCTTTCAGTGGAATTGCACTAAATCTGAAAAATTAAGTTTTAAAATGGTACTTTTTCACTTTAAGGATGTGGACCAAATTTTAATAAAGGGATAATTATTTACTTGCAGTTAGGATACATGCAAAGAAAAATGTATTTCAGTTCAGGAATGACTGTAATTTTCCAAAGAAAATAAAATAAAAAATTGCATTCTGCCACCTAAAGTGTTGCCTTTAAGCCTGCTCTATAATAAAAATGGAGAAGTCAAGAAGTCAGGTTAATGAACTTTATATAAAGTAATTCCTCTCTCTCGCTTATTCTCTCTCCCTCTCTCTGACTCTGTCTTTCTTTCATATAGCACCCATGTGTGGAGGCCAACTTCGAGGCCCCAGTGGTGTCATTACTTCCCCCAACTTCCCAGTCCAATATGATAACAATGCCAACTGCACATGGATCATTACAGCTTCAGACCCTTCCAAGGTACGTCGTCTTTGCACCACCATTTGCTCTCACACGGTATGGGTTATTAGTTTCTATTAGTTATGTTTTGTGGAAAATCTTTCCTTTACGGGCTGTGTATTGATATTGATGTTGATAGAATATCGAACGCATGATCGAAGCTGAGGAAAGAGAAAGAGTAAAGGAATAAGAGAACTAAAGGAGGACACTGGTGCCCCTTTGAGTCTGCTATTACAGGAGGGACAAAGCCATAGTGTTGACTTTGGAGCCCAGTTCAAGGCCACGCTCTGGCTCGCTTGCCAGATTTCTTTCTCTGGGCTCAAACAAATGGTTTTACAAATCTCTACCCTTATCACGCCTGCTCAGAGGGTAGAAACGGGGAGGAGACTCGACACTGCCTGGGCTCTGGGAGAGTGGTGCAGATGAAGATGGAGCATGGCTGTTCTTACTCTTTCTAATCGTAATGACATTCTATTTTTGTGCCGTCCACAATGGCGCCTAGAGGAGACGTGAGGTCAGCCGTGATATTGAAGCAAAACTGGGGCTACGTGAAATGTACCTGACAATGAGCATTGTATTTGCTACACTGAGCCAGTGCCCGAATCCCCACACTCTCTCTGCACTGAAGCGTCGGCCGGCTTGATATTGCCACTCTAGCCACTGCTAGCTTTCATTGTTTAATCAGGATTTTATGTTTGAAATAATTAAAATGTAAGCTATAATGTGTCTTTGTCACAGTAAAAGTTAAACGTACTAAATACATTTTCCATTTGATCACTGGAAAAGTGGTTGAGGCTGAAAAAGTGTGAAACTAATTTGTCCATATCTCTGTAAAATACTTTTACAAGTGTTCTGTACAATTAGTTTTAGAGTACGTTTTAGCAAACGGTTGGAGATCGAAACCCAAGCCAGCAAAGAAAGTGAGTACAATGAACAGCTCAGGTTTAATGCGGTTCTACTGAGCATCTGTTGAATACCTAGAGAAACACATGCAGTCTTAAGCAGAAAATGAGAGAAAGCAGGATTCAACAATTTTGAAGTGGCAGGACATTTAAAAAAAAAAAATTATTCCCCCAAACTGAGTCAATATGTGAGTAGAGACTTACTGTTCTAGATGAACGAATCCCATGGAAGCAGTAAAAGGTCAAATTTTGTGCTCCCAAAAAGCAGGGGCATATTCTTTCAGCTTTAATTATTAGTGTTTGTTAGCTTTTTTTTGTTTGTTTTTATTCATCTAATTGGTATTATCTGCAATACTGAATTGAATTCCATTTGTCTAAAATTGACTTCAGGCTCAGTTTTGAGTTTCTGTGAATTTCATTTCGAGCTACACAGTGTTTGAAACATATTATGAAACTCTTCCCTGGTGAATATCTTCTGTTTAGAGCTTGCACAAGCCAACTCTTTTGAAAATCTGTATTAGTAGCACAACCTAAACTCACAGACGAAACCATTTACACCTACATTTACAACTAATCTACAGCAACCTAGTAGAGCAACCTAGAAAGAAATTAGTACAATAAATCTGTGCATTATTTTATACTAAAAATGTAAAAGATTAAAAATTCAAATGCAGTTGTGTGGATGAGCTGCAGTCATTGCTTACCTGAGAATGCGAATGCAGCACAGAAATTGCTTATAGCTTAACGTTTTACAAGAGGCCAAAAAAAATGAGGTTTACACCGTTTTTGTTGTGTCCATGTTCTGCATTGAATTTCTTTGCCATGTCTCTTAACAGTGGTGGTTAATGGCTCATATAAGAGTAGAGACACGGGGCATTAAGAATTTGTGTTTTTACCTAGCATACTATGGGCAATATATTCATAGAAAAAAAAAATTCCAAAAAACAACAGTTGGATTTTTTTCCACATTTGTGAATATTTATGGCTTCAAATTAAATGGTGATATCAAACCTGTTCCTGCTCTCTGAGATGCCCCAAGTGCTTTTTCAGAAGCGTCTAAAATCTGAAGTCATTATATTTAGCCACTAAAATTCTTGTAAGGTTATCTGAACAGAGGTAAAAACATATCACACTGAAAGCCAACAATGTCCTGACTCGTTTTATATCAGACTCGCATTTGCGTTTGCATTCCATTTGTTTATACTGATAGAAAAAAAAAACATTTCCATTGCACTGGCATAATGGAACACCAGTGTACTGGTAAAAAAAAAGATTAATGATGATAACATTTTAGCTTTAATGATGAAGAAGACTAAATGTATACAGCAATGTCTATGCCATTTTCATTTGAGACTCAGTAGCATGTGAAAATGAATATATATTTAGCTATCAAAAACTACATAGCTCTCTCACACACACACACACATACATATATACTGTATAAAAATATATAAATACAAATAATGCCATTGTCACATGACCTGCTATGCTATAAATTTTAAGTTTAGTGAATTTAAACTATTACTAGATAAATATAAACTTCTCACTAGACATCTTTTTTTTTGCTCCACGGGTTCGTTTATTCAGCAGAACAAACCCAGTTTTGCCCCAGTGCTCTGGGTTCCCAGGCAGCAGATCACTGCCGACCTTCACAGCATACCATAAGTTCATATTTGCTGCCAGCATTTTGTACTCTATGAAAGAAGATTAGAGCTCAGGAGATTACAAGCTCTCAGAAACCCACAGAGAGTCTACTATATTTACTGTCTGCCCATAAAACTGCCAATCAATACCACACCCACTGTTTCCCATGAGACTGCAAGAATGTGCAGGTCTTACCTGCTGAGGACGACATGGTGAGGGATAACAGAGCCTGAAAAACGGTTAAAGGGAGGAGAAAAAGCGAGATGAAGATCCATTTATCTAAGATCTGACCCAGAATGCTACTTCTTCACTGCTGGCAATTTTCATTACCCACTGTGTTTACCATAGGACAGAATGCAATTTGCATTTATATAAGCATTTTTATTAGGAGTTGGCTTCCAAACATTAAGAATGTGGCAGAAATATGGCAGACAATTTGAAATAATAGACTAGAGCACTTTATTTTTTTTTCCTTTACATGTTGTGGTGTTTTTTCCTGTTGTTCCATGTTTATCGACAATGGGCCATGTTCAGAGTTAAGTTCGATACGTGTAGTGAGGAGTCAATACTGAAACTGTGCACATCAGTATTCAGACCTCAGTCACACTGAGTGTTTGGACAGTTCTGCAGGATTTGTGTATACATGGCAAAGTTTGCGTTAAACAGTGGGATTTCAGTGATTGCTATCTTTTAATTTCTAAATCATTTTTTAATTGTCCCACCTTTTTTTCCACCTAAAGATAAACACAATTCCAAAACCAAGCGGCTAATTGCACAGACAGAATAAATGCGTAAACAATAAATGAATAAATGCAGCCATTGCACGTTACAAACACAACCAGATTCTGCAGATTCTAACGATATAAGAATGAGCACTCTGTGACCAAAACTCACAGAACCAGAAGCAAAAAATATGGTAATATATACATATATATATATATATATATATATATATATATATATATATATATATATATATATATATATATATATATAATATATATAATATATATAATATAAACTGGTAATACATACTTATTCTAAATACCAGAATTATTCAAATGCACCTAATTCATATTAAATTAATTGAACATGTTGTTTTCAAGCAAAAGGCTCAAAAATAGGCCTAGGTTTGGACATCATATTACATTCAGCAGCAAAAAAAAATCCACATTTTTTTTTCCTCTACATTTTTTAAGGGCAAGATAAAGGCAAGTTTTTGGTTCAAAGGAAGTAGTAGACACTATCAAGCAACCCAGTCGTTTCCCTTTTTTTCCTTTCTTTTTATTTATTTATTTGTTTATTTTCACTCAAATGGTGCGCCTGAGTGATGCAACTGAAAAGTGTCGACCTTTCATCCATAGATTACGAGTTTGAATCATAATGATTCAGCTGTTTGTGGCAGAGAGTCCAGGAGAGCAGGATAGTACCTACCTCCGAGTTACACTGCCGACCTGACAGCTTCTCTTGGAAGCTTAGCTTTTTCGATCTACACGGTAGATCACACCATACTCTTACATAGACTGGAAAACTGGGTAGGGCTTTCTGGGATGGTCCTCAAATGGTTTAAATCATACCTAAAAGGGAGAGGTTACTATGAGAACATAGGCAACCATAAATCTGAGTGGACATCCATGACATGTGGAGTCCCACAGGGCTCAATTCTTGCACCGCTTCTCTTTAATTTGTATATGCTCCCAATTGGTCAAATAATGAAAAAGAACCAAATTGCTTACCACGGCTATGCAGATGACACCCAGTTATACTTAGCCCTGTCCCCTAATGACTACAGCCCCATTGACTCTCTATGTAAGTGCATTGATGAAATTAACAGTTGGATGCGTCAAAACTTCCTCCAGTTAAACAAAGACAAAACCAAAGTCATTGTATTCGGAAATAAAGATGAAACTCTCAAGATTAACACACACCTTGACTCTAGGGGTCTAAAGACACACAATAAAGTCAGAAATCTTGGTGTAATTTTAGAGTCTGACCTTAATTTCAGTGGCCATGTGAAAGCGATAAGCAAATCAGCTTACTACCATCTCAGAAATATAGCCAGAATTAGATGTTTTGTCTCAAGACAGGACTTAGAGAAACTTGTTCATGCTTTCATTACCAGCAGGGTGGATTATTGCAATGGACTCCTTACTGGGATCCCCAAAAAGACCATTAGACAGCTGCAGCTCATATAGAACGCTGCTGCCAGAATTCTGACCAGAACCAAAAAATCTGAGCACATCACTCCAGTCCTCAGGTCCTTACACTGGCTTCCAGTTACATTTAGAATAGATTTTAAAGTACTGTTACTCGTTTATAAATCACTTCATGGCTTAGGACCGAAATACATTACAGATATGCTAATTGAATATAAACCAAGCAGACTACTCAGATCATTAGGATCAGGTCAGTTAGAGATACCAAGGGTTCACTCAAAACAAGGTGCGTCAGCATTTAGTTATTATGCCACCTATAGCTGGAATCAGCTTCCAGAAGAGATCAGATGTGCTTCAACAGTAGACACTTTTAAATCAAGATTAAAAACACATCTGTTTAACTCTGCATTTACTAAATGAGCACTGTGATGCTTCACAATGACTGCACTTTTTATCCAAATCACTTTTACTCCTGTTTTATTCTTTTTAACATATTTTAAACTGTTTTTATTAAAATCACATTTATTTTTTTAAATTGTTCTTTGTTTTTATTATGATTTTATCGTGTGTCTCTTATTTTTACATATATTTTTTTCTCTCTTATAAACTGTTTTCTAATTTCTATGTAAAGCACTTTGAATGACCTCTGTGTATGAAATGTTCTATACAAATAAACTTGCCTTGCCTTTTTCCATCCCATGATGGTAACTGTTGTATGAGAAAGGACAGCTCACTGGTTGGTGGGAATTTTCTAAGAAGTATGAAGAAATATAGTGGAAATAATATCGCAAACAAAGAGGGGCACGGTGGCTTAGTGGTTAGCACGTTCGCCTCACACCTCCAGGGTTGGGGATTCGATTCCTGCCTCCACCTTGTGTGTGTGGAGTTTGCATGTTCTCCCCGTGCCTCGGGGGTTTCCTCCGGGTACTCCGGTTTCCTCCCCTGGTCCAAAGACATGCATGGTAGGTTGATTGGCATCTCTGGAAAATTGTCCGTAGTGTGTGTTTGCATGAGTGAATGAGAGTGTGTGTGTGCCCTGCGATGGGTTGGCACTCTGTCCAGGGTGTATCCTGCCTTGATGCTCGATGACGCCTGAGATAGGCACAGGCTCCCCGTGACCCGAGGTAGTTCGGATAAGCGGTAGAAAATGAGTGAGAGTGAGTGAATATCGCAAACACACGTGATTTGCATAATCTGAATGGAGATCCTAGAAAATGGCTACAACTACCTCAAGTTAATATCGATTTTATTTTTTAGATGAAGTTTCGCACATGTAATATAGTTCAAACTGCACAATCAGACAGAAAAATTTATACTTAATTAATCATTTTGACCATTTTAACATCAGTACCAGTTATTTGGAGCAACATCCACTCTACATTCTACAACAGATGGTTTGCTAAAACTTATTATGTAAAAAAAATAAATAAATAAAAAATCGGAAGTGATTTTTCGCTTTGTGCGACTCAAACCATTCTCTGCTGTGTGCTTGGGAGTGTTTTGCCGTAATATTTCACTTTTTCCCCATTTGCATGAAGTTGACCTTGATCCACTTGCCTCTAGTACAGAATGATCAATCAAATATTACCTACAGCGATCCCAAACTGTTTTATAGTTTTGTTCTGAGCACAAACTCAGCTACATTAATACAGAAACAGGAAGTAGTTTGGGTTCAGTTGTATTTTGCGAATGTAAAATAGGACTGCTGATGAGCTTGGTGGATGAAAGCATAAATGAGTAAATGGATAGTCGGGGTGTTATAGACTGGCTGATGATCTGTGCAGTAATTGAAGCTGATGGGCTTGTGTGCAGGTAATAAAGTTGACCTTTGAAGACTTTGACTTGGAGCGTGGCTACGACACTCTAACGGTGGGCGATGGAGCTGTAATTGGGGACCAAAGGACTGTCTTTCATGTGTGAGTACTTTTGTCTCTGGCACGTTTGTACATGATACGCTCTTGCTTTTTTGTTTCTTTATTTCATTGCTGTTCTCATCTTTTAACCCTCACATTCTCTATTCTTCCTCCTCCTCCTCCTCCTCCTCTCGCTCTGTTTCTCCTCGTTTCATCAGCCCTCTGTGTAGCGAATGGGAGAAATACCCCGTGCTTAAGTGCCAATCACTTTGGCTCTCAAAGTTACAAGAAGATCACGCCTCCAGAAAAAAAAAAAGCTTGCTGCATATTGATGCCCGTAATGCAGTTTGCCTTACCAGATGCTCTGGAATGTTTCTCAGAGTGTTGTTATTAATTGTGCTGAAATTTATGGTGTACATAAAGTTTTATTGATGCTGCTTTATGTGCACTCTCTGGCAGAGCCTTGAGAGTGCTCATGCAGTCGCTGAGCATTATAACATCCCTGTGTACTCTCTCTCTCTCTCTCTCTCTCTCTCTCTCTCTCTCTCTCTCTCTCTCTCTCTCTCTCTCACACACACACACGCTCTCACGCTCTTCCTGGGTGCTCAAAACCTCAAATGGCCTAATGCGCTCAATTAGTGAGCCCCATAATCCCAGAGCCAGAGTAACTCTGTAATCAGCCAGGGCTTTTGGTATAGAGTACATCGGGATCAGGCTGTGCTCTAAACTTACCAAATGAGATATGTTTTCTGAATCCTGTTTCTATTTGCAGGCTTTCAGGAACTAACACTCCAGACCTGGTGGTAAGCACCAGTCATCAGATGTGGCTGAATTTCAAGACAGATGACACCAGTGGGTCCTTGGGATTCAAAGTGTCTTATGAGGGTAAGTCAGTTCAAAACACACAGTTCATGATATTGTGGTCTATTTGATTATTGGCATGGCCTGGTGGATGTCTTATGGGAGACGTTCTACTGTTATCTTTATCCATCTACTGACTACAGTCTTTAAACCTGCTGTTTAGCGCTGTTAAATCTGTGATTTAAAAAGAAATATGCTACGAATATGGCAAAAAAAAATATATGATAGGCTGTGACTTCCAGAGAAGGAGCCTGTCCTCCAATAGTTACCAAATGACCGGGCAAAGAGGACATTAGCCAGTGTAGCAGACCGGACAGTTGACCTAAAAAACGTGCTGATCTCTTCACGGATATTTTCACTCTGCCATCTCTGTTCCTTTTTTTTTTTTTTTTTTTTTTTTTACCTCTGCATTGTTTTTTATGTTGAAAATGTAACCTTTTATCTAACTTAAAAAGCCACCACAATTGTCATCATAACTCCTACTAGTATTTCTAAAGCTTTGTTCTTCTTCCTCAGCCTACCTCTTATTAAATATTTCTTCATCTTTAGATGAGAGGAAAGAGAGGCTCTTGTTTAATAATGCACACTCTTTCTGAGGGGCTTTTTCTCCCCTCTGCATTGTTCGAAATGTCTCCCCTCAGTTCACTCTGACTCTGTAATGATGCTGCTTGCCAAAATCTGTGTGTATTTGTCTACCATGACAGCACAGCATGATCTTTTTTATCCCACTTACTCAATTTTTCATAATTCCTCTGCATAATGTTCATCTCTTAAGACGTGAAGGGGTCAAGTGTGGATACCAGGTTCTTTGGAAGGTTCCTCATGTCTTTAAAAAACAAGATAGCGTTTTAATGAGTCTATGATCTATCTATCTATCTATCTGTCTGTCTGTCAGTCTGTCTGTCTGTCTGTCTGTCTGTCTGTCTGTCTATCTATCTATCTATCTATAGCAACATGCTGGGAATCCTTTATCTCTTACTTTATCTCTTACTTCAAGATTTGCGCTGAGCCTTGAGGCACTTTTGTTTTTTGCAAAATAACAGAAAAGTAGAGCAGAGTACCGTATACACCCCAGGATAATTAAAACAGTGAGGCAGACTTAATGAAGTTGAAGCCGAAGAAGAATCTTTTTTAATCGTCCTCCTTTGGAAATGTATCTCCAAATTATTTTAATTCTTATTTCCACCGCTTTAGCATAATTGTTGCATGCATCGTGCTCAAATGCAGGTGCTTTCTCTATCTCTGTGCTTTCTCTATCTTACTCGCTTGAAAATAAACGCTCATGTTGAGAGATGCCTGCATATATTCAAAATTATACAGAATTATATTTGACATTAAGAATAAGGGATTTTTGAAAATGACTGCAGGGCATTAAAGAGACAGCAAATGCCTCATTACTGCCACTGGCGCATTTATGATCTGATCTTCTATTAAGGCAAGTGCAAAGAGACACGTGCCACAGGCGTCTCCTTTATAGCCACTTCAGGCTTTGAGACGTTGAGCTTCTAATCTCTCCCTCTTCCATTATTTTCATCCCATCTTCCCTAGATATTCTAACTGCACAGCCCCAAAGGGGGCACAAGCTCTAATTTGGCATGCATGACAGGGCTTCTGAATTGTAGTGCGCAAAATGAATCCAGTATGCTAACTGTTTGTGGTTAGAGCATCTGTATCGACGCATGTGCATCCTAACTTTCTATCCTAATCCGTTTATTATTGCTGAAGCCTTAGATCTTACTGATTTTCAGATTGCCACAGTATTTACATTCAAATATTTATCACAAGTTTGCATGTGACACGCTTCCTACAGCACATGTCAAAAACACCTACACACGTGCATACATGTAAAATATAAACTCGAATGAATGGTGACTGCAGTTGCATTAAGGAAAGCATTTCTACATTTTGCAAGGCTGGGTGAATTTATTTGGACTCTTGCCTTCCTGCATTATTAGTAATCCTTCACTAGGAAGTCAGTGACTTCCATCTGGATTTGCAAAACGAAAAAAAGGAGGAAAGTGACAGGAAAATAAATCAGTAGAAAATTGAAATGAGTAAATAAGAAATATCCGGTTTTACGAAAGTGCACATGTCAGCTCCTAGTGCGAGAGACAGCATTTTGTACCAGACAGAGGACATCTGCAGCAGCTCTGACATGTAGGGTGTGTGTACACACCATAATGACTGAGAGAGAGAGAGAGAGAGAGAGAGAGAGAGAGAGAGAGAGATTGTGCAGAACTAGAACTGTCAGAGACCTTTAGTCTTGCCTGCTTGCTGTGACCATGTATATCATAGAGTCCTGTACCTATAGTGCATTTTTAAATATATTTTAATGACTACAGTATGAATAGTTTGAACCCCTTTAGCAGTGGTAGCTCAAGTGGTTAAGGCTCTGTGTTGCTGCTTATATACTGGTATTTAAACAGTTAATAGCTCTGAATGTCAGTGGTTTGAGCCTGTGTTATTATTTGATATTATTTGTTATTATTTTTATTCTAATTTGTTATTAGAATAAAAAAAGACAAACCAAACAGAAGATCAGAAGCTTCTCTAATTTTTTATGATGTAACTCATGCTACGAGCAGCACAATGAATTCATAAGTCCATAGAAATATTCTGCCAATTTACCGAGAAATGTGTCTGATCTATGTGGAAGGAAGTTCATCATGCAGCAGGAAAATATATGACCCATAACCACACTACAAAAAATTCACAAACAAATAACTTCATCTGAGGAGAAAAGAAAAGGTTTTAGACTGGCCAAGTCAATCACTACTAGACCTTGACCCAATTGAGCAGCATTTTACCTCCTGAAGCGGTGACTGAAGGGAGAAACCCTCCAAATGGGATCTGTCATGAAGACAACCATTCATATTCAACCCTGGCACACATTTTTCACTATTGTATTGATACAAGACTCTCTCACACATTTCTCTACTTCTGCTTTTAATCCATTTTGCTGTTGCCTTCTGCTCACAAATGAGGCTTGGCATGCCAAGACAGGTAGAAGGATTAGATGAAAAGAGAGAGAGAAAAGGAATTCATTAACATCGTGGGCCAGTAAGAGACGACAGTAACGACATGGCCGGTTTGCATTCACGTGACATGCTCTTGGCATGAGAGAAACAACAGTAAGTGAGAGAGAGAGAAATAGAGAGAGAGACAAAACACAACACTTTGGAAATGTACTTCCAAGATGAAACAAACATGACATAAATGTTTCTCATAAATGTAGATTGCAATGGGTGGGCATCCTGACAGGACGGCTCAGAATAAATCACGTCTACTTCCTTGACCTTTTAAATTAGGTGCATTCTGAGACATTCTTTAGGATAAAGTCAGGACATAACTGCATACTGCTCTGGCCAAACGAACCAGTCCTTCTTTTCATACAACATCAAGAACAAGTTCAGGATAACTTTTGAATGAAATCCTGCATATCCTTTTCCCTCTAGACGAATTTTTAAACTTCACATGCAGTGGGTAAAAAAACTTAGCTACTTGACCTGTCTAGACATATTGCTTGTATCTATTTTGTAGATATATCTTTTATTAAATCTCTCAAGTGCAGCTGTAAAGATACAAAATCACAGTACACAAAAAGGTTTTGATACGAATGTCTACCTATAATGTCCATCTCTTCACCTCTTTCCCTTCCTCATGCTCTGTCTGCCACCTCTCAGCTCACTGCTCTGACATTATAGAAGTTATCATGTCCACTTGACTTCCTCTTTGCTGAGAACGGATCACACTATTAGGGTTGTCTCTATCAAAGCACAGTTCAGTCACCTAACCTTTACCTCAAGTTCAGGTTCCATAAGAAGGCTTTCTTCCTCTTAGAGGCAGTTGCTTAGATTGTGATTTATGGACTTTTTGTATTCTCAGCATTACAATGGAAGCTTCTTTACTTCATAAACAAAATTTCAAATAGTTTTGATCTCTTAATTATTAGAAATTGACCAGGGGGGGTGTGGAGACCCTGGAATTCCTGCCTACGGCAAGCGAGAAGGCACAGGCTTCAGGCACGGTGACAGACTGTATTTTGAATGTCTACCTGCCTTTGAGCTGGTGGGAAAGAAGAACATCACCTGTCAAAAGAACAACCAGTGGTCAGCCAAGAAGCCCAGCTGTGTGTGTAAGTGCTACAATTTTGCTTTCATTCTCAATCTTCAGTGTGAATTTCAGTTTGATCTAAACTTCTGGGATTTTTTTAATGGAGCAATAACTTCTAAAAAGTTCAAACTTTTAGAGAAAACACAATGTGATATATAGCACTTCATCACCCATACTGTAAGGTCATGGAAGTGCAATACAGTACCTGCTCCTTGTCATCGTTTAACAAAACCTTGGGAAATCAATCTAGTCTTTGCTGTTAATAATTCTAGCTAACGAGCTAACAGCATTTTTCTGGTTACCATTTGCACAGAAAATGACCTGATATTTTTATGATATTTTATCATAGTTTCTGAAATTTTACCTGATATTTAAGGGTGTTCTGGCCTGCATTTTCTTTTCTCTATAAAAGAGGTCTTAGGTGTAAATGCAGCCTGATACATTCGATTAACACTTCATCACGAATCATTTACATCTGTTCAATTTGCCTGTTGAGTGTCTTGAGTTACTATGCAAATGTCACTAAATGTCTCTGCACTTAAACATCTGACAAAATATAACCTTCAGTCAGTGACTTTTGAACAAACTTGCATTTAATCCCTGTTACACTATCAAATTAAATTGAAATATTCATCCACTGCACTATATTTGGTCCTTAGTGTCAAATGAAAAATGTTAGTAATTGCAGCATCAGCAATTAGGTCATGCAAATGAGTCGTGATGTTCTAGGACAGGTAGAAAGTTGAGGGAAAAGGCAGGGGGGAATAAGTTGAATTCATTAACGGACTATTACAGTACATTTGATGAGACCTGCATACATATATCCACATTTATAAAAAGGATATTTTTAGACATGTCTGTGAGTACTGGAGGAAGAGATAAAGACCTACAAACTAGCATCTGTCTTGAAGGTGCCTATGGAAATAGTAAAGCGTATGTAGTTGGTTGAAATGGTCTTGTTTAATGTACTTTTCTCACAAACTGCCAACTGTCAATAGTAGAAAATATCTGACTAGCACATTAGATAGCTAAATAATAGCTAACAAAATGTCTGTAATTCACTGAATGTTAGTTAAATATTAGCCATTAATGTTACCTGGCTAAGTACTTATCTAAGCTGTTAGCAATTAAATCTTTTCTAGTTCTAATGATTTAAAACCATAAGTTTAAGCTAGTAGTTATTGCATAGCTATGCTAGGTATTTTACTTATCTAGTGTATGTTAGTTTAGTAAGCTAGCAGTTATTATTAGATAACAACAGATATCTTAGGCAGAAGTTGCCACATAGCTAAGTTAGCTAGTGGTTCATGTCATAGCTAGATTTATACTTGTTACCTTTGTTTATATATATATATATATATATGTGTGTGTGTGTGTGTGTGTGTGTGTGTGTGTGTGTGTGTGTGTGTGTGTGTGTGTGTGTGTGTGCGTGTGTATAATTTCTTAAATAATGTTATTATACTACTTGTCATAATTTTAAAATATATTTAGCTCATTAAAAAAATCTATCCTAAATACCACCTTTTATTGATAATAATCCATTTTTAAAACAAGAACATGTAGATATAATAACACCAAATGACAAACAAACATTAATTAAACAAAGGTAACAAGTATATATATATATATATATATATATATATATATATATATATATATATATATATATATATATTATTTTTTTTTTTTCTTTCTTTATTTTTAAAATTTTTATTTTTATTTTTAAAGCATAACTAATATTATTAAAAAAATGATCAGGATTGAGATTGTTGCAATTTATTACTGATGCTACTGTCAAAAAATAAAGAAAGAACAAACATTTTCTTTTTTCTCAGTCTCTTGCTTTTTTAACTTCACTACACCATCTGGAGTTCTGCTCTCGCCCAACTACCCTCAGGAGTATGGGAACAACATGCACTGCGTGTGGCTGATCATTGCTAAGCCTGAGAGCAGGATCAACTTGGCCTTCAACGACCTGAGCATGGAAAAGCAGTTTGACTTTCTGTCCATTAAAGACGGAGGGAAGGCTGAGTCACCCATTTTGGGCAGTTTTTCTGGGGATGTTCTGCCTTCTCCCATCACCACGAGTGGACACGTAGCACGGCTGGAGTTTCTTACTGATCACACCTATACTGACCGTGGCTTCAACATCACTTTTACGAGTAAGTCCTGGCTCATCCTGCTATTTCTCTTGTTCTTTGTTGTAGTGCTTTAAGAACCAGGGTGTCATTTAGCCTTTGTTCTCTATTTATTTTTTAAAAAAAAAGAACCAAAAAGAACCATTACTAAGTATTAAATCTATGAGCAATGCTGCTTTAAATCTATGAACAATTGTTATGCAAGGTTTCTTTGCAAACAGTAGGTACATTTTGCTTCATTGAGTAACAGGTTCGGAAAAATCAGGGTTGAATTTTTAGCATAGAATTAAAAAAATAAAGTGCACAAAATGTGTTTAAATTTCAACCATTCTAATACCATGAGGACATTTTTCTTCCTATCATCTTCAAGAAATTCTGATGATGCAACTTCCTGTTAACACAACTAATGTGTACCTTTTTACGTAAACGACACTGGCTTAAACATGAAAAAGGATATTTCAAACATCTGTACTCTATTTTCCCCCTCCAGTCCAAAGTCAAGCATTGTAGGCTGACTGACATCTCTAAAGTGTCCTGTGTGTGATATTTTGCTCTGTGTCCAAATTGTCTCCTATCTTGTGGTATAGACTCCCCACAACCATGTGTAGGAAAAGAAGTTCAGAAAAAAGATTAGATTTTTTTTCTAAAATGTGGTTACAAAAAAAAAGTTTTTTTTTTCTAAAAAGGTTACACATGGCAACCCAATAATGCAATCCATTTTATTTTATATAAAGAAAGGCTTCCACATACTGAAAAGCATTTTTATATTTTATTAGACGAAAAATATCTATTTGTAGACAATTGGCATAATGAAGGCTATGATGAATAGGATTGATATCTTTATTGTATTTAGTGTTGTGCATTTAGTCTAAGCTGAAAACGGCTGATGCGTTCTGTCATCCTGTCACTCTCTTCTTTTGTTTGAGAATGTAATTTTACTTGTTCTGTTGTTTTCAGCTTTTTAGCCATTGCACAATAAACATCATCCCTGCAAATCCTGCCCTCAATGCAATTCAGTCAGTATACATTTGCATTTGTGCTGCAGTAAGATACTGAGGAACGTTTGAGCTTTTTTTTTCTCCGTGTGCTGGTGTTGTTATTTTCAGATCAAGAGTCTGCCTTGCCCTGAATTTGTTTGACTTCCCCAAGAAGCTTTATTGCAGTTTAACTACTTTCCATTGTAACTTGTATCCGCACTTAATCATCTGGATCTTCTGGATATTTCTTTGCCATCACTGTCCTCTTTACATTTATAGTAGCAGGTGTAGCAAGAGTTTAGATCTAGATTTATTGGTTTGACTTTTAATTAATATTAAGGTTTTTAAGTAACAGATGTGTGGTGTCTGGTAAAATTATCTTCCAAGTAGATGCTGCATATAAAGGAATTAAGCGAGAGTTAGTTCATTAAAGATGCCAAAAGGTGATCCAAACTCAACCACTCCCCTTTTCGGCGCTTTTTCAGGGGAGAGGTGGGCGGAACACATCACTCATGCTAATTAAGAGGATGGCAAACTTTACTGAAAGGCTAGCTGGCAGTTTAATAAAGTGAGTGATAGTGATGGATGAATTATAACGCCTGTTTGGGTACAGCAAATCAGACTGCGGATCCACTACATTTCTAACTTGTGATGTGAAGACAGACAGACAGGTTGAGAGAGAGAACGAAGAGAGAGAACAATAGGTGCCATCTTCATAAACGAGTGTTTCCAGGATGCACGATCAACCAACTTCCTGTTTCACATAAATCAGTAGTATGAGCCATGTGAAGTGAATTGATCTTAGAAAGGATGACAAGCAGAAAAGTTTTCTCCTCATTGTGGAAGTTTCTTTGTTTAATTCATTAAGAGGCTGTGGATACACCGAGTTTGGCAGCTTTACAAAAATATAACCTTTTCGTGCAGATCTAACACTACCTGAATTAAATGCAGATCGATATGTGAAAGATATGTGTGCATTTTTATGTGCTATTAGAAAAAGAAAAGTGGATTGACTTCCAGAAGAATGGCCAAGAATGAGGTTCAGAACAAGACGCATTTCTGAACCTCATTCTTGGCCATTCTTCTGGAAGTCAATCCACATTTCTTTTTCTAATAGCACATAAAAATACATATCTTTCACACACACATATCTTTCACATATCGATCTGCATTTACGGTGCATAGAGCTGGTGTGTTGCCTCAGTGACAACAGGAGCTAACATCTTTAATGGGATGAACATGATTAAAATGATGTAATCATTTAGAAATTCTTTTGTGGCAATAGGAATAAAATACCACCGATTTATTGATTTAATCTTCTTAAATGAGGAAAATAAATTTGTTACCATGCTTTGGAAAAGTATTAAACCCTCTTGAAATTAATCTGATTCATTACAAATAACAATCATTGTCATTGTCATTGTTCCAGCCAGGTTTTTTTTCTATATATTATTTCTTTTAATATTTTCTATTATATATTTTATTAATGTTTCAAAATCTATTATGTGTCAACAGATTAAAAAAGAAACAACGCAAATTTAAAAAAAATAAATCAAGAAAACTATTTAAATAAATTGCTGCTTGCTTAAGTATTCAACCCCTTCAGACTGGTATTTGCTAAAATCTTAGGTTGCTGCAGTAACAGCTTTAGGTCTGTTGGGCTACAAGATTTTTTGGATGTTGGATGTACTGTAAGGTGTTGGACTACTGATCAGAAGGTTGTGAGCTTGAATCCACAGGTTCCCAATCTGCCCCTCCTGGGCCCCTGAACAAGGCCCTTAACCCCTTAATTGCTTAGCTGTGTAAATGAGATAAATGTAAGTCACACTGGATAAGGGCATCGGACAAATGCTGTAAATGTAATGTAAATGACTGCAAGTTTATACAGGGCTTAAAAAAAAAACTTGAATAATTTTTTCTTCCTTTACTTCAGACGGACAGACACAGTCTGTTACGGTTCAACTAAGTTTTTTTTTGTTGTTTAGAAAATAAGTGGGCTCAATATTTTGCAACTACAAATGAATTTTGTCTTTGTTAAGACAATATCTTTAATTTGGAGCTGCCAGAAGCTTGCAGTTTGGTGGGATAAATTCTTACTGTAGTAAATTATTACTGAATGTGAAAATGTACATTGCCTAATTATTTAATAAGACAATTTGATATGTTGGTATTTAAAACAATTAATATATTTATATATATATATATATATATATATATATATATATATATATATATATATATATATATATATATATATATATATATATATATTAGGGCCTATGCTAAAATTAGAATTTAACACAATTTAAAGGAACCCAGTGGGGAAAAATTGGCATTTTTTTTTATGCAATTAGCAAAGCTTAATATGCTTTCACACCTAACAGTCTGTTTAACAACCCTGAACCTGTAAAACTGATACCTTTGGCAGAATTTCACATGCCCTGGGCTAAAAACATACTTTTACATGTTGTAATTACTGGTCTAAAATATGGCAATAGAAAAAAAAAAACTAAATACCTTTAGCAAATCAAGCAAGCATGAAAACACAACATTAGTAATTAAATAAACATTTAAAATGTACAAGAATAAAACAGTTTTTTGGAAATGGTTTTGTTTAGATTACTTTCTAACCCTACCTACACTTTCTGCCTGCAAAGATCATGCACGGTAAAGAGCCAGTTTATTAACACAGTCTGCCTGAAGTCTAAAACCTAAGCTAAGTGCGATTTTTCTCATAGTTTGATGAAGTGTCATGGATCATTATATACTATAGTGAAATAGACATATACCTAATCAGTTTAGTTTGTGTTGATATACCAGCTGCTCCAAAAATTCTCATCATGATCAAAACAGAGAACAGTGACAGAGTAGACAATCCTAAAAATATATCCGATAGAACTGAATGAATTAATCAGCAGTTAGTTCCTCGTTGATTATAGCATGTACAGATCGCTCGAGATGATGAGGAGCTGAGGAGCAACTTTTAACTCAGGTGATTAGACAAAGACTGACATGCATGATGTTGATAATTAACATGAAACCTGATTTCTCAATAATTTACCTTTTAATAATAAAGGAATGTAATGGGGGCACAGTGGCTTAGTGGTTAGCACGTTCACCTCACACCTCCAGGGTTGGGGGTTCGATTCCCGCCTCCGCCTTGTGTGTGTGGAGTTTGCATGTTCTCCCCGTGCCTCGGGGGTTTCCTCCGGGTACTCCGGTTTCCTCCCCCGGGCCAAAGACATGCATGGTAGGTTGATTGGCATCTCTGGAAAATTGTCCATAGTGTGTGTTTGCATGAGTGAATGAGAGTGTGTGTGTGTGTGCCCTGCGATGGGTTGGCACTCCGTCCATGGTGTATCCTGCCTTGATGAGATAGGCACAGGCTCCCCGTGACCCGAGGTAGTTCAGATAAGCGGTAGAAAATGAGTGAGTGTGAGAGGAATGTAATGTTTTCCATAAGTTTGGTTATAAAGTCCAGGTAAATGTAAATGGAGATTTTTCACCAGAACTAGAATGAAATCTTTATATATCATTTCCATTTTCTCCCTTTTAACTTTTAGATGTTTGTACTGTTTGTACAATGATTTTAAGATCATTGTACTCCTTGTTGAGATTACATGCAAAGGAGAAACAGATTTTGGGTTTCAGGATTTTTCAGAACTAAATATAGTAGAAGATCTGGCCATGTGACAGGTTTTCCCAGACTTCTTTACAAATATTCTTATTAGCCCTACTCGTAAGAAAACTACTAATCATACAAATAGTACATTTTTTTTATGCAGTCTATTATTGAGTAGAATGATGCATCCGGAAATCTTTCATGCACAGTGAGCATGAAATCACAAGATTTTTTATATACAAAAGACCATCCTGTCACCTTTGTGTATGACTTTGGAATACAATCCATGTCGTAATGGTGTTTTCAGCTGAAGGGTCTAATGGTACTATTTACTCATGCGTCAGTTTGTCAGGCAAAATTACATTCTACAAAGACAGGCGGTTGGTCATTCTGCCAAATCTGCATTAGCCACCCATAGTCTGTAACACTACTTATACTTACAGGCGATGTCCACAATTTGTTTGTCACACATATGTTTATTTAACATCTTTTCTTTTCTTTTAGTTATCCTATCTGACCTTCTTTGTCTTCCTCAGCATTTCGTCACAATGAGTGCCCCGATCCTGGTGTTCCAGTCAATGGGAAGCGCTTTGGGGAGAATTTGCAGCTAGGCAGTTCTATTTCATTCCTATGCGAGGAGGGTTTTGTGAAGACGCATGGCTCCCAGACCATTTCCTGCATCCTCAAAGATGGCAATGTCGTGTGGGACAATGCTGTGCCACGTTGTGAAGGTCAGTGCTAAATGAATCAAAACAGGAGTCAGTCTTTACCTATGTAATAGACTCAATACTACAAACTTGGAAAGAAAACAGAAAATAAGCACTGTATAAACTGGTATCTAATAAATATGCATTACTCAAGTCACTGTTACAAAAAAACTTCAAATCTTTTAGACAAAAAAAAAATTCACCCTCAATTTATAGATAAGACTTATAGATAATAACAGTGCATGAATAATACTGTACTTATACCTGAATTAATACTTACTTAACTATGAACTAATGATGAATTAAGGCATGTACTAATCACAAACTAATAAGAGCTACAACATAAGTTTTATGAATTCATGTGTGAACAATGTCCTCTTTATGTACATGTTAGTACATGTGTTAATATATGAATTAACACCTAGGAGTAAACTAAATGAAACATCCCTTTTCTAAAAGTAGATGCCGTAAATATTCATCGAATTGTTCACTCTTGTGAGTAAGGATCAGTCCCCCGGGCCCAAGCGTCTCAGAGCACGTATTAATACTACAGTGATATTTCAGGAAAATAGATGTAGAACGTTGTGAACCAGGATGAGATGAAATTATCGGTGTTTATTATTACTGTGTTTTACTATGTTCAATAAGGGGGATCGATGTAAATTATGAAAGCACTCCAGCACAAGCCATTGATGTTTCTGTGCGCAGCTGCATAATGCAGATTATCTCAACAATGTGATTCATATTTTTTCCTTATAGAGCATGTTTGATTAGGTTTACCCCTAACTATTACATTCATTTAGTTTCATTAACTTACCATCATGTGATAACATATACTTAAGTTGGTCATTATACACACACAAATTCAGAATGAAGACTCTTGTCATAGCTAAGATTAGCTCTTAATTAGTTTGTGTTTAGTACCTTAATGCCTTAACGTTGCCTCATCATTAGTTATATTTAAGTAAATATTAGTTAAGGTATCAGAGCAGGATTATTCATGTACTGTTATTGTACTATTTTACATAACTAGGGCATAATTTATTAATCCTATACTAACTGCTGGTGATTATTTTTATTTTGAAGCATTGCCGATGCATATTTTATTGCTTTTCTTAATTCACAAATCATTTTTCAATTTTTTAAATCCTGACAATAAAAGGAGTCTTGATACACCCTGTAAATATCTCTCTGAAAAAAATCTCTCATGAGGCAAATATTTGCATAATGTATAGGAAGACGCTCTGACATATAAACCATATTTTCACTTGCTGCTTGAGTTACCAGGAATATCTGGGGGATAAAATGCCTTCCAGATGTGCATGAGATAAATACAGTGTAAATCCACCTCTGAAAATGTCTTAACTTTTATTTAAGAAGCTCCGTCTGCTGCAGAGGTGTTAAGACAGTGTGTTGGGGTAGGAAGGAGTCGAAAAAGTCCACGTTGACATATTTTTATGCAACTCAGCCATGGGTCGTTTTCATGCTTTTGTTTTATGTGATGAAAAGTGTGTAGATAGTAAAATAAATGTCTCCGCATCAAATTGTGGCGACTGTAAATTATTTGAGTCCAGGAATGGCGCAGCGTCATAGATGCCCTTCAGTGTGATCCGATGAAATTATCCACCCGAAAGGCACCAAGAGCCGATCCTTTTCATGCTGTCTTTGTAAGATGCAAATTTTCTATTATATAGCAACATGACTCTTTTCTGCAGTCATTACTGTATGTCAGATGACTGACATTATCACTACTTTAGAGCACCACCGGTTCTCTGTTTGAGAAACAGATGCAATTTTCCTCTCTGTGAAACTAAAGCCTTTAGGATAATTAATTGAAATGAGGTTGTCAGTATGGACCATTTATGTATGGAATTAAACAGTTTCAGGAACTGTGCTGTTATAGGGAAATATTAACAACATGGTGGTGTGACACAGAAGAAGTAAGGCTTATTTCATAAGCCTGTTAAATCTAATCATATGTTGGGAAAAGGAAAAAAAAACTTTATGCAAGAAGTTGGCTATGTGTTAAAAATAGAGTCGAGTAATGTAGAGATAGAGGTTAGACTGTAGAATCTGAAATACGGAGTTATGTATTGATTTAATGTTTGATATGTTACTATGCATTGTATACTTGTTCCAGAACACTTATATTCAATGTATGCGCCAAGTATTGTAAGTTGCAAGTGTTGTTTTTTTTTTTAGCTTCTTCTATAAGACTGGATTGAAATTGCTGAAGGTTAATTAAGGTTGTTCTACAAAGCAGCTGCTTGGTTTCTGTCTGTATATTTTGCAGCTCCATGTGGTGGAGATTTGAAAGCTCCCAGCGGCATCATCCTGTCCCCCGGATGGCCTGAGCTCTATAAAGAGGCTCTCAACTGCGAGTGGATCATCGAGGCTCCACCTGGATACCCGATCAAGATAATTTTTGACAAGTAAGACTCAGATGAGCATGGCAGATGCTTTAATATTGGATTTTTTTTTTTAATGATTTAAAATACTGTCATTCTGTGAAGGCAACAATACGCAGCATTTATTTTAGCATTTATCTTCCTCAGTCAACCGCAATAATAAATAAATAAATAAATAAATGAGCATTTGAAAAGCTGTACACAAATCCTCTGTGCCGTGGAACAATTTTTACTCAAAGCTCCCATTAGCATGATTGACAGCTTTCCATGTAAAACGAATACAACAAAAATGGTTGTTCTTTGATTTTATGTAGCATCAATAAAACATAGCGTTCTGCTCCATTTGGCTGGCTTCTCTCTGAAATAGCACATTTTATTCATTACACTGATTAGTGCACAAGCAAGTGTACTGGCAGGCTGGGCTAATGAAATACACAACTACAGCAAACAGACTGATATAGTCATACAAACTAATTCTCTCGCCTTGTAAATGGTACACTCCCAGTGGAGTGCAGCACGTTTTCAATATGCCGGGGCGAGAACTATTGCAGCCTGAGGCTCCCTCATGAACACAAATGAATATCCGCATGCACGTATGTGCCTCTGTTGATTATTTATTCATCTGACACCAGGATCCTGGGGCTTAGATCTGAAGCTGCTCTGCCTGCATGTGAATGTGGTGATCAGCAGGGCTCAGTGTGATCCATGTCCGAGCATTACTAGCAGAATCATGCTAATATTGCTTTACATGTTATACTGTATAGCTATATATTTCTATTAAGTACCTAACCATGAAAAACAAAATTATACAAAAATAATTTCTGCATTGCCTGTAGGTTTCGGACAGAGGTTAACTATGACGTGCTGGAGGTGCGGGACGGGCGATATCCCTCCTCGCCCATGATTGGTAGTTACCAAGGTACCCAAGTGCCCCAGTTTCTCATTAGCACCTCCAACTTCCTCTACCTGCTCTTCACGACAGACAAGAGCCATTCTGACATCGGCTTCCGGATCCGATATGAGAGTAAGTACTTCACTAATCCACACTGAAATCTGCTCAATGAATTTGCTTTTGTAAACTGAGCCAGTTACAAATACAACATTTAGTCCAGTATTTTGGACCACGCTCACCCCGAGTTTCAATGAAACATACTATTAGCAATAAAATCTAATACGTTTATCTAATCTACACGTACGTTTATTTAAAGCGATCGAAAAGCATTTTTTTCATTGTAGTGTTTCAGTGCACCCGTTTTAGAAAATATCCAGAAGGAAAAACATGAACAATAGCAAAGACATGACAAGTGAATAAAAGACAGACATGTATACATCATGAGGAAGCAAAAATCAGTTTAAGTTGATCGTAAATCATGGAATCTTTATTCATGAAATCTTTTAGTCATGGAAGAATAGAAATCATTAGAAAAATATCACAAAAGCAATGCTGTATTAAAAGAGTATAATTCTACTGTAAAGGTGACTGGTTTGAATCTGTTCAAAATATGATTCAATCAATTTTCACAAAAAATAGATCTTTTTTCATGTTTTAGTTATTTTCTTTGTAACATTTGATATCTTAATTGTAACACAAAAAGTTGTTATCAGAGCCCTTTAATTATTTTGATGAATATTATACGCTATAAGCTACACTTCTTTCTTCACATGTCCCAGTTTGTTAGAAAGCTGGAGTCAGAGCACAGGGTCAACCATGATACAGAGTAGACAGGGTTAAGAACCTTGCTCATGAACCCAACAGAGGGAGCTTTGTAGGTCTAGGGATTGAAGTGCTAAATGCAGATGATTCCCAACTCTTCATACGTGAATCCTGTGTGTTTGAGGCTAAAATCATAAGCTGGCATTTTCTGCCTGACTCATGTGGTTGAGCCTATTGTTGTTGTCATTGTCGCTTCATAAATCTCAGCTTGAGTTCAATTATTGAGAATCGCTGAGTTGATCATTTTATACAGCAGAGAAGTTGCGTTCATTAAAGGGTGTGTTTAGTGTGTTTATATTTGCACAGCATCTCTGGAGCGAAAGACAATTTATTATATATATATATATATTATATATATTTATAGGACAATCACATTTTTATATATATTATATTATATATATTTATAGGACAATCACATAATTATATATATATATAGGACAATCACATTACACTCAGCTACGTACATTATATATATAATGTGTGTGTGTGTATATATATATATATATATATATATATATATATATACATATATACACACACACATTATATATATAATGTACGTAGCTGAGTGTAATGTGATTGTCCAACAGTTGTATTCATTAGGTTTTTATCAGTAACAGGAAGAACTCTTCGCATCAGCTGCAGATCTTTTGACCATTTCAATTATGTTGCTTGTAAAATCTCTTCTCTATAGCCTTGCAGCTGCAGTCTGACCACTGTGTTGATCCCGGGATTCCAGTCAATGGTCAGCGGCATGGCAATGATTTCTATGTGGGGGCACTTGTGACCTTTAGCTGTGATGCAGGATACACCCTCAGTGACCCCGAGCCTCTAGAATGCGAGCCAAACTTCCAGTGGAATCATCCCCTTCCTAGCTGTGATGGTACAGTCTGGTTTCAGTCATATAACACAGCTACACACATAAGAAAAGTCATTTATTTCAGCAGCATCATTGCTTCCATACTAGAAAGCTATCAGAGCTAGCCTTTCCACCACCTTTGCTCTTATACCACTATAAATGCTTTAGGGCCATTATTGATTTTTCCCTTTGGGTAATGATAGAAATAATTTGCCTCCATATGGTTATGTCCTTTAGAAGAGCATGACTTGTAAACTTGGTTTTAGTGCATTGTGAAAGCTGCGAGAGGTGCTGTATTTTAAACAATACTCCTGTTCTCTTCAGCACTTTGTGGCGGGTTTATCCAAGGAAACTCTGGCACTATTCTGTCCCCTGGCTTTCCAGACTTCTATCCTCACAACCTCAATTGTACCTGGATGATTGAGACCTCGCATGGCAAAGGTAAAGGTGCTTTTAGCTTTGGGATGATTTTTGTAAATTTGTTTGTAAAAGGTTGTAACTGATACTTATTAGACAATACCTTTATGTCTTACTGCCTTTTTTTTCACCAGGTGTCCAGTTCACCTTCCATACATTTCACCTGGAGAGCCCACATGACTATCTCCTAGTGACAGAGAATGGTAGTTTTTCTCATCCACTTTGGAGGCTGACCGGCTCCATCCTGCCTCCTCCTCTCAGTGCCGGGCTGTTCGGGAACTACACTGCTCAGATCCGCTTCCTCTCAGATTTTTCTGTGTCTTACGAGGGCTTTAATATCACCTACTCAGGTACTGAGCTAACAGTAGCTCTTATTTTTGTAATCTGCCTAAAAGAGGTTCTCTTTTGTAAAATAGTCTACTTCTGACCATAAAAAGTACCTGGTAGAAAAACCATCTCATAAACTGTATCATGTCATCCTGCCTCACTCCCAGCATTAGAGGGTTTGGCTTGACTTTGACTAGGATAAAACATAGTGAGTAAATGAGCGAGTGAGTGAATGAGTGAGTGTGCGGGCGAATGAGTGAGTGAGTGTGTGAGTGAGCGAATGAGCGAGTGAGTGAATGAGCGAGTGAGTGAGCAAGTGAGTGAATGAGCGAGTGTGTGAGCGAATGGGTGAGTGAGTGTGTGAGTGAGCGAATGAGCAAGTGAGTGAATGAGCGAGTGAATGAGCAAGTGAGTGAATGAGCAAGTGAGTGAATGAGCAAGTGAATGTGTGAGTGAGTGAGTGAGTGAGTGAGTGAGTGAGTGGATGAGCGAGTGAATGAGTGAGTGAGTGAGTGAGTGAGTGAGTGGATGAGCGAGTGAATGAGTGAGTGAGTGAGTGAGTGAGTGGATGAGCGAGTGAATGAGTGAGTGAGTGAGTGAGTGAGTGAGTGAGTGAGCAAGTGAATGAGTGAGCGTGTGAGTGAGTGAGTGAGTGAGTGAGTGAGTGAGTGAGTGAATAACTGAGTGAGTGAATAACTGAGTGAGTGAGTGAGTGAGTGAGTGAGTGAGTGAGTGAATAACTGAGTGAGTGAGTGAGGGAGTGAGTGAGTCAGTGAACATCTTATTCTTTTCCATTTCTTCAGAGTATGATCTAGAGCCATGTGAGGACCCAGGTGTGCCTCCATTCAGTACTCGTAAAGGGCTGCAGTTTGGTGTAGGGGATGCACTCTTCTTCTCCTGCTTTCCTGGGTACCGGCTGGAGGGGCCAGCCAAGGTGGTGTGTTTAGGGGGGCGGCGGCGGGTTTGGAGTTCCCCTCTCCCAAGGTGTGTTGGTAGGTGGTCATATGCTTTTATTTTGCTTTATTCACTAAATATCTGCATGCATTCTGGCACTTTCTCTCAAACAGAATTACTTGTTTACTGAGTAAAAATCTATAATGTTTATGTATTGTATCATTAGTTATTGTTCACACACCACAAACCTGTAGTTTCTGTCAAAGCAGTAACATGATATTATATGCTTACTGAGATAGTGGTTTATTCTAAGCAAGTGTGTTAAGCGGGGTGTTAAAGCGCTATGAACTGGGTCAGTGTTAAAATAGCTTGCAAACAGAAATTTAATAATAATAAAATGGCTGTTACGAATGAAATGTGTAATCTATATTTTCCAAAATAATTCTCTTGCAGAATGTCTGGTGATGTTCAACCTAGAAAGTAAATGATTTATATTAGGATTTTGACATTTTAATAGAGAAATGCAAATGCAATTTCTGTATTTTTCTTGGCAAATGAACGGTTGGTGGTTTTTGTTTATTTGTTTATATTGCTTGTAAAACGAGGTCAAGTAATGGCAGACGAATAGTCAACGGAATTAATTAGTTATTCTGTCCCCAAGTAAGTCATTATGTCAGATTTTATCTCACTACGCTAATGAAGAAGGATAATCAGACTATTTCATTATGTACAAGTTGATATAATAAGAAACAAAATGCACAGTCAACTAAAAATCACTATGGACTATGATTTAAATGTTTAAATTAAAAAGCGCAAATGCTATCAGTTTCCAGTCTCCTGTTCTAGCATGAATTTTCTAAATACGTGTTTGTGTTGTATTAGTTCAGAGTCCTGGTAGAGGATCCTGTATCATTTGACCTCTCTTGTGTTCAGCTGAATGCGGTTCCTCTGTGACTGGGAAACAAGGCATCCTCCTGTCTCCAAACTACCCTGGCTACTATGGCAACAATCATGAGTGCATCTACTCCATCCAGACCCAACCTGGCAAAGGCATTCAGCTTCGGGCTCGAGACTTCCGCCTGGAGGACGACGACATGCTAATGGTGTGTAGGTCGTGCGTGCAGTGTGTAGAGCATGCATGAGTGTTTTTTGTGTAGATGTGCGTTTTGTAAGCAAGATAGGTTTCATTAAAGATTTTAAATGCGTTTTTTCACATTTTTATCCAAAGGCGTTCAGACATATTGCAAAAGTTTGCATGCTCTTATGTTTTTAAATGTAGCAAGGAAAATATATGTTTATATATTACAGCTTAGAATAGAAAACCATTGAATATGTGGGCAAAAGTTTTGTCAAAAGATTTGTCATTAGCCTTGGATTTCTTTTAGCCCTTTTTATTTTTTACAGTATAATATTTGATTATTTATATCATTCGCCATGAATTTTTATTTTATTTTATTTTATTTTTTGCTTTCAGGTGTATGACGGCAGCAGTAACCGTGCTCGTTTGCTAGGAGTCTTCATGGGCACAGAGCTAATGGAGGTGACGCTAAACAGCACGTCCAGTAGTATGTGGCTGGAGTTTATCAGCAACAGTGAGAACACCAGCAAAGGCTTCGAGCTGCACTTCACCAGTGAGTGGGAGCAGATGTGCTCTGAATAATTATTAAGCACAACCAGACACATTTCATCATATCATCTATGATGAAATATTAAATGTCATACATGAAACATTGCACTCTTTTCTAAGCATCATTTAAATTCGTTGCATTAGTTAAAATTAACATATAATCATTAACCATAGACTTTGGAGTTTAATTTTAGTTTGCAGAGTAATTTGGCTGAATTATGAGTGCCAGAGTTAGTGTTAGGATTAGTTCAATTCTTTTTTTTAGTAGCATGCTGTAATTTAATTTATGTTAATATTGTATTATATTGTATTATATTAAGTTATCGTGTACAGTATGTATATTGTTGCTATTTAGACATCTGTTTAAACTGAGTGCACGTATTATATTACTTAATCAGTGTAGTATTATACGCTCATCCCACAGCACATGCTTCAGTCTGATTTTTCAGTGTTACATGATTTTTCAGTGTTATATATTTAGAGTTATAGTTAGACTTTATAGTTATACTTAACTATAGTTAAACTCTTTTCTTTTTTTCTATTATTAACTTCAACAGACAAACAACAAAGTAGGGTTTTTTTTGTCTTTACTCTATGTTATAATAGGAGCCAACAATATTTGTGGATGTTCTGCTACATTAAACCTAATTATAAAAGGATGTAAAGGAAACCGTGCTATTCTACAATTAAATATAATTGAAAAAGGTTTGCATTGGCAATTTTCTTTTGGTCTATGAGGATTAAACACTTTAAGAATTGCTGAAGACAAAGAGCTTCTTGGTGGCGTAACACCACCCTGTTGTTGACTTTAACATAAAGGTCATAATTTGTTACCTTAAATGTAAAGCATTATCATGCAAACAAATACGTTCCTCTGGCCTTTGAACTGATGTCCTGTCTGGAATGGAAGTGCTGAAAAAATCTCTATTCACATAGACAAAGCTTCTACAGTCTAATTCAGACGCACACAGTGTCATGAACCTGTTGTGTTAATTATTACCGTAGCATCATTTAAACTGTCCTCTGTGCCATAGGTTCACACATCTGTTCAAGCACGTACTGTACAAACTCTCTCACCTTCTCTCTATAGCAACTTCAGGTCAGCATAAATAATAGAGGGCTCACTAGCGGAATAACACATATTAACTGACGCTTGAGTGAGATCCGCTGTTAGAGATTCTGTTGTGAATAGACCTTTTTAAGGTCTCCCTCATTTCCTGTAACAGGTTTTAATCTTAACACATAATAGCAGAGGCCGGGTTTCAGGTAGGAAGATAACTGAATCGCTTCTTCACTATTATTCTCTCTCTCTCTCTCTCTCTCTCTCTCTCTCTCTCTCTCTCTCGCTCTCTCAGGTTTTGATCTGGTTAAATGTGAGGATCCAGGCATGCCTCAGTTTGGCTATAAGCTGGAGGATAAGGGTCACTTTGCAGGAAGCACGGTGTCATACAGCTGTGATCCTGGTTACACCTTAAAGGGTAATGAGGTGCTGACATGTCTCAGAGGGGAGAGAAGAGCCTGGGACAGTCCTCTACCGCAGTGTATAGGTAAGCTCTGTGGATGTCACTGACTATATATGTAGCCTTTATGTTTGCTGACCAACGCGACATGACTCTCTCCATTTGTTCCAAATAGGGTGATTCAGTCAGATGCAGGGATTATTTAAAAAAGTAGGGCAATAATGAAATGAAACGGAAAATCTAAGAGGAGATATGATTTGGGTCAGAATGTGCGGGTTTTTCTGTCACAGACAAAGTTTCCATCTTGAGCAGATGTTCGGAGGTCTTGAGTTTTATTTGCTCTCTTTTGATAATGACATGTCTTATGGAACAGGAAGAATCACTGCTGAATGATGTTGTGTATATCCAGTGACATGTCAGCAATGTTCTCAGAAAATAAGGTACTAAGTTGTATCTTGCTACATCACCGGATATATTTTACCTGGAAAGGTGCATAAATGCATGAATCATACATTTAATGTATCACTTAAAAAGATAAAGGTACAAGCATGGTACTTAAGGTCCAGTTATGTACCGTAAATCATTTATACGTTCACACTGCCGAGTAATTTATATACACTAAAGGTCAAAAATGCGTACCTTTTGAGGGTACCACCTCAGTAATAAGGCAATATATATATGGCTGACAATTCCATCTGAAGTGACTTTCACACATCTGGGACCGAATACAACTGAGCAGAAGGTTAATGGTGTTGCAGGACTGGATTATACAGCTGGGTCAGTCCAAGGTTTGAATTTATGAATTTATGGTCAATAGTCCAAACTACTAACCTTCCACATCCCTAGTTTAGTGTAAAAATTAGGTTGTGTAGACTAACAGATTGGATTTCTCACCTTGATAGCTGTGGGTCCTGCCGCTACAGAGGAAATCAAGCTATGATTACTGTATGCTGTTCCAGAGAGCCAAGAATAGTCAATCTTACTGACTGAGTGATATGATTGATCGACTGACAAACCCCCCGTCGTTAAAATGCACAGACTTTCAGGGAACATCGTGTCTTACAGACAGCACCAATCTCTTGACAGTGAATATTAAAAATATCCATCTCTAACTATGCCTGCACCAATTGCAAAAGATTCAGTTAAAATCTAAATGTAAGTTCTAAACACAGCAATAATGTTGTGCCACTTAATTATTAATAGCAAATTATATGGAAGGGTTAAATCCAGTGAAGAATTTTCTTCAATGTTAGCTTGCTGGCTAGTCATAAATAGATGATACATGTAAGTTGTGGGCTTTTGGAGTTCATTTTGTTGTGGGTTGCGGTAGACAAGTAGTTAAAGGGTTGGCCTTGTCATCAGGAGGTTGTGAGTTTGAATCCCAGGTCCAGCAAGCCCCACTGTGCAATGCTCTTAAATTTGCTAATTGTATAAAATGTAAGTTGTTCTACAAAAGCGTGCACTAATGGCTTAATTCTGTAAATGTAATGTATAGGAATAAGGAAGCTGGAATCAAATCTCTGCTGAGTGTTGATTGAGGTTCCAGATGTGCATCCTTTTAGTTTCAATACAGTTATTGAATAATGAATTGTAATTACTATATATGATTGTTGTATAAGACGAGTTATTGACTAGTAAATTAAAAGTTTAAAGTGTTCAGGGCTTTAGAACAGTGGCACTCCTTGGATTTGAACCGTGCAAATGACAGCTCATAGTCTTAAACACTTTTCTTTAATGCAGGATCACTAGCACTTTGTTTTATTTGCTAATTAAGCTTTTATCTACGCAAAGAATTTGGCTTCCAGTAATAGTGCACATATTTGAAAGAGAACTGGAAAAGAAAAAAAAAAACTGTTGCAGTTAATTATTTCTTTTTTACTTTTTCTGAACTGAAAAAAGAAGTTCTCAGTTGTGGAAAAAATACAGGACACATTTCTTTTTTATTCATTTTTTCCCCCCTAAATTCTGTAATCTAAACATTTATCCGACTACCAGTTAGACGAAGGGTGCGTTACAGCTTCAGCTCTTTCAGTGTGACTCAAATAGTTATGAAGTTTTTATCATGGTCTTCACCATGACCATCATAAAAGACTGTATCCTTTCTGACCCAAGCTTTAGTGCATTCTGAATGTCTCATAAAAAATGAAACAGGCTGACTATAAACATAAAGTGCCTCTGTATTTCTGTTTACTTACATGAACTAGCCAAGTTTTTTCATATGGCTTCCCAAACTTTTAAATCGGCCTTGTGTCCTGCTGATGCTTGCTGGAAAATTGCTCTGGAAATATCAGGCTTTTTTTTTGACAGTCATAACACACAACTCGTGTGTATTTGTTTGCTCATGGAAGCCCGTGTATGAGTTTTCTGTTTGTTCACGGAGGCTCATCTCTTGAGTAAGACATAAATGCTATCTTACACAGGAAAAAAAAATAGCTAAAGGCAGTTGGGCAAAACTGCACAGTCTGTTTACTAGGGCACTGGGTTTTATGTCTGCAATCCACAGCTGATGTCACGAACATATGCCATCATTGTTAAATCTTTTATTGTAAGTCAGGTGGACAGTTTAAACCAGACTAGCCAAGTTAAAAAGCCATTCTCAATAGATCCGTGCGTGAAAACTGTAATGCAAAAACATGTAAGACCTCATAGAGATGGCCAGCAAATAGAAGTAGAGGTAAAACCAACACACACCATAACAAGCCACAATAGGAGGGATGAGATTGGAAAGGTTCAGGAATACAGGGAGCAAAACAAGAGGATTCTGTGAAACTTGTAAGCACACTGCAATGCAGTTGAATTTTAGATTGTTATGCTAGAATGGTTTGGGTTCTTGGAAACTTCATGCCATGGTATACATTTAAAGAAAAGAGATATTTCTTAACTCTAAGATTTCTTTCTTTCTTTCTTTCTTTCTTTCTTTCTTTCTTTCTTTCTTTCTTTCTTTCTTTCTTGCGTGACTTATTTGAGATTAAATACATGAGGAGAGAAAGAAAGGGTAAGAGAGAGAGAGAGAGAGAGAGAGTAGTGTGGTTTCGTGACTTGTGGAACAGTTGAAGAAGATGAGTTTGTTTCATGGTGATTTATCACCACACCATCTTCACTAGGGGAACATTCGTCTTAAAATAAAAGTTCAGAAAGCTGAGAGACAGAAAACAGTATATTATACAATGAGAGATATTTCAATCATACAGGGTATTGAGTGTGCTCTGCTATTTTTTTACTTCCTTAACTACTGATGTAATGAAAGGTATAGGATGGTTCGTGCTGTTATTCATAAGTGAATGAATTATATTCTGAAATAAAATACGACATTTTGGAGGTACTGTATACTAGGCTCTATTCATTGTATTAAAAAGATGTCAAAGGTCAATCATGCTGTGTTGTTTGGACAAGTGTGATTAGAAAACCTGCTGCTTATAAGCAGAAATGTGTCGTTGCCAAATATCTAGAGTGCCAGATCAATTAAATCCCCTCTGGAAAAAGTTAGTGCCAGTTAAAATCAGCTTGACAAATTAATGTAAAGTCTGCCCTCTACTCAACGCTGAACGCTAATTTACAAGAAGCTTATACAGAAACAGCCTCTCACCAAATGTAGTAGGGTTTGATTTTACTGATATACACTGTAATGATTTAGAATTGCACTCTGAAGCATCACCTATAGGAGGATGGATTCTGTTTGGATCCCCTCAACATTTATTTCTCGTTTCGTCTCAATGATTTTTGTTCCTCGCTACTTACCTAAACTTGTGGTTTGTTTATTTAGGATCTAAATATATATATATGCCAATTTCTGTAAACGTGTTTTATGACGATATCTGTTGTCAAAAGCATCATATTGAATTTTGGGATGATTTTTATCGGCACAGCTCCAGGTTTTTCAGTTTGCTCCCACGTCCCAGGAGGAGGTTTATCTATGCTAAAGTGTCCCTAGATGTAAATGAGTGTGTGAATAAATGTGTACACTGTGTATTCCCACCTGATACCAAGTGTTCCCAGGATAGATTCCAAGCTCAGCATGACCCTGACCAAGATAAAATTGAAAACTGAGAATTCACAATTCACATGGTCTCAAAGCAGTTTAAGTATAGAGACAGAATAAAAAAATGACTTTACTAAAAATAAAGTTACTATATATCTCTAACATCTATCACTATTGAGCAAGCCAGAGGTGATGGTGTCAAGGAAAAACTCCCTGAGATGATATGAGGAAGAAACGTTTAGAGGAACCAGACTCAGAAGGGAACCTCATCCTCATTTGGGTGACACTGGAGAGTAAAGATTGTAAATGTAATGTAATGTAATGTCCTTCTTATAAAAGTATAATAGAGGAACTAATGGGTTAGCTCAATTTCCAAGTTCACCACAGACCCTACACTGAAGTTATCTCAAGTGACAATAAGTAATTATTATTTAGCTATAATTATAATAAAAACTTAATCAAATTTAACATGATGATAACATGATGAAATACCCAGAAATAACTAAAAGTTTAAATATATTTAAGTAAGTAGTCTGAATCATAATTGTCCTACCAGGTTAGTCACTAAGTGAGTGATCAGATGAGTGGAATTTTATGGCATATCATATTTACACAGAAAATCGAACATAATCAAACACAGATATCATTAAAAAAAAAACATTTCTTTTGCTTGCACTGAGGCCAAGCTGGCCTCACAAATAAACTTTTATTTTTAGTTTCCTCACGATTATTTGTAATAAAATGTACTAAAAATAAAACCAAACAACGTGAAAATGCATTCTAATGGCAAAAATGCTAAATTGATCAGGGGTGTTACAGGGCTGTGGATTTCACCACTGGTCTCAGGGTGATAATAACAGTGATAATAATGATCCGTAGCAGTTTCTGCACTTCATTTTTTGATCTTTAATTTCTTCAATATTACAGCAGATTATAATGCCTTTTTTTATCTTTGTTCATATTATCTCTGCAGATCACATCTTACGATCTGTCTTATTTTCAATTACTGTTTGGAAATGTTCTATTTCAGAGATTACTCTGTCTGAATGTGCATGTGACAAGCAAAGAATTGAATAACATTGCCATGTGGAATCTATTTTTATACAGTATTTCTTTACAGCATAGTTGCCATAATGTATATTCGCCATACGAGGCCCATCCTCATATTGACCTTTCCTTTCCTAACCAAAAAAACCTTTATCACCAATTAATCAGTTGGTTTAAAGGTTAAGTCTTATACCTCAATATTTAAGCATGGTTTACACAATATTCAGTTGCACAATTTTTGTGGTCACCATCTAGTGTGAGCAGTGTCTTTATCCAACATTAAAGGAACAATACACAATACACAAGAGACCCCATTATTATACAATAGAAATGCACAGTGTAGGTGTGATGCACGAACCCCCTGAAGTGTGTGAAATTCCCGTAACAGTACAGTCCGGAGTACACAGATCTGCTTATACCTCAACAATTTTGCCAATGATTACAATGTTTAATTTATAAATGTGCAAAAATCTGACATTTTATGAACGTATACTTTGCATGCAAGCCATCCAAGTAACACCATTCCTGTTCTTGCTTGGGTTATAGTAACGATAAACACGTGTTTCCTCAGCAGCCTGCTCATATTTCTTCCTATTTTCTTTCTTTTTCTTGCTTGATCAGATCATTTTCTTTCTTTCACACTGTCTCAAAGAAAAAAAATATATAGAAGCTGCCATTTTACAAAAGAAACCCATAAAGCATAAAATCCTCCATGCTGAAGATTTTGCTGTGTTGGGAAAAGTCACAAGCACCATAACTGTTACAAAGCGCTAATAAACAAGACACCTTCAATGAATGATAAATAAATGTATTCAGACCTAACAAAAAACATCACAACACTCACTCTCTCTCTCACTCATTTTCTACCGCTTATCCGAACTACCTCGGGTCACGGGGAGCCTGTGCCTATCTCAGGCGTCATCGGGCATCAAGGCAGGATACACCCTGGACGGAGTGCCAACCCATCGCAGGGCACACACACACTCTCATTCACTCACGCAATCACACACTACGGACAATTTTCCAGAGATGCCAATCAACCTACCATGCATGTCTTTGGACCGGGGGAGGAAACCGGAGTACCCGGAGGAAACCCCCGAGGCACGGGGAGAACATGCAAACTCCACACACACAAGGCGGAGGCGGGAATCGAACCCCCAACCCTGGAGGTGTGAGGCGAACCTGCTAACCACTAAGCCACCGTGCCCCCCAACATCACAACATTAAAGATTAAATTTTTTTTACTTTTTTAAAAAATCTGTGTTTATCGATTGTTACTATAGAAACCGAAACGTATTAGAACGAGCACAATATTGGAGTATTGTTTATGTTACACCTCTGAGAATTTCTCTAGCTACATAAATTTCATAAATAACGTAATAAATAACATGCCATAAATCTATAGCACTGTCAGTTAAAGCTTTTGTTTTCTTAGCTATCATATTGCTGGCGTGATGTGATATTTATATGCTGTTGGCTGTGTACATGAGCTGACTGGCTTGTCACAACAGTTTAGGTCCAACAACAAACTGGAACATGAAGATCATGAAAAAGTCAGTAATTGAAATGACACTAATTGACCAGTGGCAACAGTGTCCTTCTTGTTTTTCTTTCTTCTTCTGAATTTTAAACAGCACAAACACAGTGCTGCAGGCTTGTCAACATTTTCAGGCTAAGTAGACGTTCGCATCATTAGCATTTAACACTAGGAGGATGTACAGTGTGACACGCTGTACTCAGAGGTTCAGGGTGGCGTATAGCAGAATCCCAGCTTCTGACTTCTGATGTTAATAAGGTTGGCTTGAAAGAAGTGTTTTTAGAATGTTGCTCACATGTTCAAAAAATAACCACTAACCAAACATTATTAGTCAGATTTGTATTACTATGAAAGAGCATGTTCTAAACACGTGCAAATACAGACAGGTTGCCTGTTTGTTTATATTTAAGGATGAAGAGATAAATCCATTATAAATCCGTTATTGCAGGCAGGTATAAGCAAAAAAAAAAAAAAAAAAAAAAAAACTTGTGTGAACAGGATTAGCATCCAATTTCACACATATCTTTAAAACCAGTTATGAATTAGCTGAAGCTGAGGAACAGACAGTGCTGACAGTGCTGAAATTTCTCCCTTTGGGTGTTTTCCATGCTTTCAAGTGTCTTCTGGGGCATAGTGATAGGTTGCGTATTTTTAATTATAAAAAGAAAAGAAAGCAACAACGACAACAAAACCCCTTTCCAGTTTAGGCCACATATACGTTGGATTTTAATGCATATACAGATACTGTATGGTTCTCAGAAGTACTACACAGATGGACTCTACAGGAGTCACGTGTATATCTGCTTCTCACCGCCTGGGTCTACATAGATGTATGCTATAAAAAAGTACACGTTTGGTCCGTGTCACCTCAGGCTGTGAGGAGCCCACTGCTTCCTGGTGCGTGAAATTCTGCCTGTGGTGTCTGCTGGCCCTTACCTGCAGACAAACTAGTGATTTGTGCCTTGTGGCATGACACCACTACCATTCCTCCTACAAGATGGATAGCCTGGCCTGGCACTGGAGATATTACTGAAACCCTATCAGTGATATTAGCCAAAAGAAATGTGCCCTCCCCTGAGATGTCTCAATGCCGGGCCTTGATATACGACCGCGCCATTCCGCCTATCGCTCATAAAGCTCGGTTCCATGTGGAATGTATTATTATAAAGCAGGAAGTTAAACTGGCCTTGGCCACATGGCAGTGTGTCATATTCTGTGCACTAGGTCCCATTCCCACTGAGAGAAATGTGGAGTTTCCTGCAGCGTGGTCTGCCTGTGGCTGCAACACTCTGTCCTCTCTGATCTCAAAATCCCACAATATCAAAGGACAGACAGTTTTATTTTAACTCCCTGGATGTTGAAGTACAAAAGGTTTTTTTGTTCTTTTTGTAACTGACTTTTTTTTTTCTTTTCTGTTTTTTTGTAGCACTAAGTGTGTCTGATGGCCTGTTGAAAAGGCTCTTTTTTTTTTACTCACTTTCTTACAATTCCTTATGAATGCACATTCCTGTTCCCATTGTTTAGATGCAATCTGAAACAAAATGCTGTGCTTTCTAGAAGTGCTAAGAAAGGATTACATTAACATTAAAATACAGTAGCAGGGCTCTCAAGTGTTGAAGACAGGCAAGAGTGACATTTCTAACCCCCCAGCAATCCCCCATAGCCACCACCAATCCCCCACCCGCCCGACACCACCACCACCACCACCACCACCCAAAAAAAAAAAAAAATAATGATGGACAAGCTGTTTCATGTTGAGGTTTTATTCAAACCGACCATCGAAAATACCCTCTCTAATGAATTGTTTTTTTTCATTGGTCGTTCCGTTAAATCTTACCCATATACAATAGTTCTATTTTCTGATTGGGTATTGTGTAGCCTCTTTTTTTGATTGGCTGATAAGTGTCAGGCTCGACTAAGAACTCCAGGGGAGACGCGCTTGATTCCTGCCCGGTTCCATAGAGACAGCGGTGCGGACTGATACATTTTGGGCGCTGCGGCTTATTAAATATATGATAAATAGTCAAAAAGTTTTGACGATGTGTGGCAGGAGAGTGGGAGAAAAGACCGAACTGCGTGACTGTCACTCTCAATGCATGACACTTGACAGCCCTGCAGTAGTGTGCTGTTATACTGTAGAAAAATAATCAACCAAAAACAAAGTGCTATGATTCCTTCTCAGAGAGTTCTACAGTAAGTGTGTGACCAGGTGAACTAGTGTGGATGTAATAGACACTTCAGATCACTTTTGTACATCACTCTGAATAAGTGCATCTGACAAATGCTTGAATGTAAATGGTACATTTAAATGTTACCTATAACATTATATCCAGAAGTGTTTTATTTACAAGTGTTTTAGTCGTTTAAGCAACAATTGGCATGCTTTTTTCTGCTTTTAGGGTTATTAAATATTTTGCATATTTCCATATGTTACCAAGAACAAGCAGTCCAACGAGCCAAAATAAATGTATCAACAATGAATTCGCTGTTCAGGGGTCGACCTTCTTCAGCAGAGTTGTTGAAATGCACTGTACATGATATTATACTTTTACTGAATAGGAATTTTAAGATAAAGTGTGTGTGGTGTTTGTGTGTGTTTCTTTTTGCCATGTTCAGCTGAGTGTGGTGGGATGATCAAGGACGAGCCCACAGGTCGCATCCTGTCTCCAGGTTACCCAGCGCCCTATGAGCACAATCTGCACTGCGTGTGGACCATCGAGGCTCCACCTGGAAGCACCATCGGGTCTGTATTACATGCCCCAACTGTCGCTTCTTTCCTATCCCTTTACCTCATTCGTTCCTTCTGACAACATTATCAACTCTTCATGGTTCCTAACTCTCATCTCTTATCTGACCTTGGATTCCAAACCATTAACTCTTTAACAGTCTCAGTGGGAATTTTCTGGCGCGGGTCTCGGTTGTCTCAGTGTGTCACCGCTGGCATGCCTGATATTCTGAGATTTATGCATAAGCTCAAACCATGATTGGATTTCAGTATGGCTGCTGTCTGTGTGTGTGTGTGTGTGTGTCTGTGTGTGTGTATGTGTGTGTGTGTGCCAGCATTGTTCCAGGCTGCTATCTTAGTCATCAGGGCTGGGGGGTGTTGGGAGGGCATTAGCATTTTGGCAGTCCTACACATTGGCCTCTCCCCTTTCCCTGTAAATCGCTGCTAATGAATGAACATGCGCTCTCTTTAATTGCCGCTTGTTTTGCCAGTGTAATTCTGCATGAAATCTCAGCGCCAGGCAGTATCTAATTGAAACGTGCCTCTAACAGCGTTGTGTATCCGACGCTCCCCTCTGTCCTTCAGCTGCACTCTGGACCGCTCCCAGACTCTTTCCTGCTGCAGTCCTCATTTATAATTTTTTTTATTTAGTCAGATTGCATACTTCAGACTTAACTTAAAGGTACAAAAGGTTATCCCAAAGAACCTGGCCGCTCTTCTGTATTTTTATTAGTCAGCAAATTACTGCCATTAAGGATGTCAGGGGAAAGTGGGTGTTATCATCTCACGTCGTGTTTATGCTCGTGAGCCACTCTGCTCTTTAAAACAAAAAGTAGCATTGGAATATCAATAATGATGAAGGTTACTTCACCTTGGATTTCTTCCTCTTTTTATTATGCAGCAGCAGTCATTTCTCACGGGGCTTTAGACGACATGAAAAACCAAGCACTTTGTTGTGACCAGATAAGGATGAAGTAGCGTCTGCAGAACAAGATCAATATCTTGTTATCATAGATGTGCCATAATGTGTAAGCAGAACAATACAATGTACTTAAATGAATTTAGATTTACTGTGCTGCATTAGAAGATTTTTTTATTTATTTCTTTTCACAAGCTTTTTATCGCAGGCTCACACACACACTGATCTATTTCAGGCACTGGGGAATCCCCTTGAAAAGAAAAGGAACTCTGTAAAAGTCTTAAACACTGTTTCTTATTATAGTCTTTCTTTTTCCTCCCGATGACAGTTTTGTACTTCTTTTCTGAACGTTGTATACGGACTATATAATCACAGAATCCACCAAATTATGTTTCTTTTGTCTGTTTTTTAAAACACTTGCTGATGGAAAAACATTTTCCTGCTTATAAAGAACACCCTGGCCTTCAGAAGCTGAAGCAAAAACAGCATGGAACAACTATATTAGAAAAAAACATATGTGCTTATAAGCGGTATCTGGTATCGGGGGGTGGGGGGTGGGGTCTGTTAGGTGTCGGCGGTGTTCGGTGCCTTGACTCGAACCTCGAGGCCCGAGACTCGAACCCACAACCTTAGGATTAGGAGTCAAACTCTCTAACCATTACGCCACGACTTATATATATATATATGTATGAGCACACACATACACATATATATATATATATATATGTATATATATATATATATATATATATATATAAATAAACAAAATCCAATTTAATAAAACAAAATCTGTGTATTTATTAATTAAGTATTAGAGAACTATTTGTAAACAGCCTGCTTGTTTTATTTTTAGATTTTATCTTAATCGGAGTCAATGTTAAATGTGAAATCATGAACTTGTTTAGATCTAATTAATCCCATAAACTCGTTACATTATTTACTGTTAGATTTTAATTGTAAACACCATCAGAATTTCTTCCCTTAATCTACAGCAGTCTTTTACAACATGTTTACATGTTTACTTATGTTTTACAACAGCCTTATGTAGCTTTTACTGTAGAAAGTCTCTCGATGCATGTTATTCTTTTGCTGGTAGAATCTGCACAGAAGTGTGTGTTTAACGTACAAACAGTAAGTTCTTCATTTCCTAGGTGCTGATCAAAACATTTTAAAGCCTATTTGTTTGCATTTTTAATAAAACAAAAAAAGGCCTCCAGCCCTTAACTCCTATCTGTATAACGCAGGAGGTTTTTGCTTGATGTGTTGTTAAATTCCACTCAATCACACACCGTAGTAGTGGAATTAATATCACTGAAGTGATGGAAACACTGGTTTAAACACACATGGAAAGCTGCTTTATACACATTAAGCTTGTTTTATTAGGCTTAGTGATTTTATTCCATAGTGAACAATCTTTTAACATGATTTCTGGTAGATTTCCTCGTAGTGAGAAAGCATGGAGATGAATTCCGGTGTGTGCAGCACGAGGCGAAAAGACACAAGTAAAGTTTATGGTGCCATTTCCAGACGGTTGGATCTGACAACTTGGTGCCGTTTCTCAAGTTCATTCTAATCCACAACTTTGATCCGGTTTATTGTAATACGTTCAAAGCAGAACCAATAAGATGAAACCCTCGTTTGTGACGTAGCAAAGACATGACTCACCCATCACAGTGGAGTTGCTGCTAATGATTTGCATATCTCTGTATCCAGAGTTCTTTTTATCAGAGGCCAACAAAATGGAATTCAACACTGAATTTATATCTCACGCCACAGTGGGGGTTAATATCATGTATGAAAATAGACACTCAGGGCACTACAAGAATTTGTAAGAGTTTTGTAAGTATTTCTGATTGTACCTAGCGTACTGCGGGCAATATATTCATAGAAAAGTTCCAAAAAAAGATAAACTGTATGTTTTTTTTTTTTTTTTTTTTACACAAATGTTTATATCTTCAAAGTAAATGGTGATATCAAACCCATTTCTGCTATCTGAAATGAAGCGTTCATAAGCATCTGAAGATTTGAAGGCATTACCTTCAGCCACCAAAATTCTGTGTAAGGCTAACCAACAGAAGTAAAAACGTCTCACACTGAAAATCCTGACTCGTTATACAGTATATCAAACCTGTGGTGACAAAATAATGTTTTTGTTTAAACTGATAAATTTCCCTTTTGTATGCAGTGTACTGGTAAAACAGTAATACTTTTTGTGCAACTTAAAGCTCTGGAAATGGTCATTTAGGCTCTGTAGCTCTCAGATGAGTTTGAACTCGCCATTAGTTTGTCGTTATTTTCTTGCCCTGTTTTCTCGAAAGGTTTTTGGTCAGAAATTTAGCTACAGTTGGTGAAAATGAGTGGCACTCAGAGACATTGAGTGGTTTATTACAAAGGAGTTGAATGGAGATCAGGATACGTTATGCCTTCAGTAAATGCTGGAGGAAAAGAGCCTGCAACACATTTGTTCAGTAGATGCGTCCATATTACTGCTCATGCTACGTTCCAGTGTACTGTCTTCTTTGTTGGAGAAGGTTATTCATCATCATCATGTGGTCCCCAGGGCTTAGAAATGCACTGAAAATAAGATTACACAAATAAGGTCCTGTGTAGCAGTTTGACAGATTCTTTATATTACTGGATAACAATCACACTTTGTCCTCTGTTGCGCTTATCCTACACAGAGTCGCTAGAAACCTGTAGTCTGTCATAAGGGAGGGTTGAGACATCTCCTTACAGGGTCCACACACACTACGGACAATTTAGAGGTGCCAATGGCCTAAAATGCATGTCTTTGGATTGGAGGAGGTGAACATGCAAACTCCATGCACACAGGCAGGAATTGAACCCCCAACCTTAGAAGTGCAAGGCAGACTTGCTAAGCATTAAGCCACTCACTATGCACCCCATAAAGTCAGGCCCCTATACAGCCTATAGCCTACAAAGACAAAGCCTATAGTCTATACAATTGTGTGTTTCCAACCTTGTGACTGCAGTTCGGAGAATAACCACATATGACTGTGATGGTCTGGTCCAAAAAACAAAAGCATTTGATTTCTATGTAATAATAATAATAATAATAATAATAATAATAATAATAATAATAATAATAATAATAATAATAATAATAAAATAGTTTTTTTAGCGTTAAAGAAGGTATTGGCAGCCAGATTAGAAAAGAATAAGGATACGTCTTAAAAAGAATATGAATAAGTCTTAAAAGCACAGAGATAACACAAGTGTGTTTTTTTGTTTATTGTTTTGTTTAATGTAAGTAGTTATGAAGAGATGACCTTTGTGCATTTCATTGTGTGTGTGTGTATGTGTGTGTAAGTGTGTGACAGTGTGGGTCATTGTGTGTGTGACATTGTGGGTCATTGTGTGTGTGACATTGTGGGTCATTGTGTGTGTGACATTGTGGGTCACTGTGCGTGTGTTTGTGTGTCATTTAGTGTATGTGTCCTGTGTGTGTGCATGTGCATGTCATTATGTGTGCATATGTGTGTGTCCGTGTATACATGCGCATTGTGTCATTTATTGTCATTGTGTGTATTTGCATGCGCATATCATTGTGTGAGTTTGAGTGGATTTGTGGATACATGATGATCTAACCTCCTAACTGAAGGTATGCATACATTCTTTTGATCCCATCTTGCATGATCAATTATTCAAGATCATTTGCAATGCATTAGTACTGGGACAAGTCACACACTGCTATAAGGGCTGTAAGAGAGGAGCGCCGCAGTGTACATGTGTGAAAGAGAGAACAGAAACACACGTGACACAGAGAAGGACAGATCCTGGCTCAGCAGTACAGAGATGACAGTGTTCAGAAGTAACTATCATATAAGAAGTTACAGCAGGCTTTTTTTTTTCTTGTAATACACTGAAATGGACATGTCCCTTTAGTGTTGTGAAGTTGATGAACGAGTAAGAGCATGAATAAGGAGGTGTTATGGGTATTTAGTGGTAGGATTAGGATTGAGTGTTACACCGAGGGAATGTAGCACACTCCAAGGCTTACAGGAGGAGAAGAACACCTTTCATCCCTCTTTCATCTTCTCATCACAGGCTCATCTCCACCCTTGATCCACCTGTGTTTCGCAAAAGGTGATAATTACTTCCAAGAGCTACTTCTGACTGACAGTATCTGTCACACACACACACACACACACACACACACACACACACACACACATGTCTGAGCTCTAGTGTGTCTCAGGCGTGTAGGATTAGACAGACGGTAAAGCCGCTGTACCAAAACTGGCTTTGTACGCCTGAGTCAGAGCTCAGAGGATCCAGCGGCTCATCTGCAGTTGTGAAGCAAATCTCATTCACCTTCTCTCCTCTTCTGTTCTCTTCTTTTTCTCTTCATTTCTATTCTTATATTTTCTGTCTATCCCTCTCAGCTTTTAAAATTTTTGTCTGTTTTTTTTTTACCTCATTTTCATATTTTATTTTCTGTTCTCTTATTCTTCTCTCCTTTTTAATTTTTTTTTTCTCTTTTCAATTCTCTTCTCTTCTCTTCTCTTCTCTTCTCTTCTCTTCTCTTCTCTTCTCTTCTTGTCTCTTCTCTTCTCTTCTCTTCTCGCATCCTCAGAGCATTGGATGTGTGTTAGCACAGCTGTTTTGTCTGCTGTCTCTCTGAGCCAACAGATCCACAGCGTTCGACAGAAGCGATGAGATTCAGACAGTCTGAATCACGGCAGAGATGAGCAGGATGTGCTGATCTACAGATAAGCGTGACAGCTGGCGAGATGGGCAGAGTGTTTCCACACAAGGACTTAATGCTTACTGCTGAAGAAATCGAGCTCCTTGTGCATGTCATCTTTCATTCATTCTGTCTCGCCATGCTTTCCAAAGCTTTTTTGTTCTTGAATGCACTTGCATCTTATTGACTCACGGGTTGTGTAAGGAATACATCGATGTAGATCAGAGCTAAGTGGGCAAAATACATGGTGAATTGTGAAACACACCCACTCACCCACACTAACACACCGAAGACACTGGAACGGAGGTCCCTAAGTAAACATGGGAGCTTTTAGCAGAGGGCTGAGCTGTGAGATCCTGATGAGGTTACAGATTGGGCCGTGTGGATAAAGTGGACCCGGGAGCTCAGATGTGCTGATTCAGCTCACATGCTGGTCTTTATAACCAACCAATCTGTCAGGAAAATAGATTAAAATGACTATCAATAACACATCAGCCACACTGTGCTGCCTATATTTGCACTTGGGGCAAAGGACATTTTTTGTTCTCCTCCTCATGCTTTACTCTTTATGGCAGCATCTTCTTTTTAAATCGCTAAAAAAGAGATCAGTTGCAATAAACAACCAGTTAAGTGAATGTTTAAACTCAGTACTACATGTGTGTCATGATATAGTAATACACAGCAGCTGTGTTTTTGTGTTTTTTATTACAGTGCTACTCCATTACTAACCTTAACTCAGTGGTTTTTTTTTCTTACTCAGTCAGACCCCTAAAGTTAATTTATTCCTTAAACACAGGAAAAGATTTGGGGTTGAAGTCAGACCTCGTTGCAGAGTTTCAAAAAGTTGACACTGCTCTTTCTCTGCTAAAAAAAAAAAAAGAAACAAAACAAAGGAATAAAACAGGATAGGTTCTTAAGTATAATGGGCTTTTTTTTTTTAGTTTAATTTCCAGTTCCAAATTTGCCCGTGTCGATCATATGCATTCTTTTCATCTGCAAAACTATACTGTAGAAAAGGAAATAATTTGGCCTCAGTGGAGATGAAACAGAAGGCAGCGTTTCCTTCATACAGGCTTGTTTAAGCAGGCTCTTTTATCGGCTGTTCTTTTTTCTCTCTCTCTCCCCCTTACAGACACACATGCATGTATATTGTGAAATTTTAGCTGTCTATAGATAGATGAGATGAGATGAGATGAGATGAGATAAGATGTATTGTTATTAATCCCCTGTAGGGGAAATTCAAGTTGACACAGCGGTGCAAGCAAGATGAGTAACAGCAAAGAAAACCTATACATCAAAAGTAGTGTGAGAGAAATAGAAAAAAAATAAATAATAATAGAAACAATTTCAGAAAAAATCCATACTGTATGTACATATGCTAGAGTTACCCATGCATTCAGCCATGATGACACTCTGAGCCCAACACTGGAGCCTTCTCGTTAACACCAGTCATCCGTTATCTATATGAGTCACCCGTTTACACGTTACTAATAATTTCACAATCTTGCACGTTGTGTACTCTAAAGTTAGCTCATATACCTGAGTCAGATCCATGTGGCTCGCTGATCCAGCCACATGCTTTAATTATAAATTTCCTCTCTCTCTCTCTCTCTCTCTCTCTCTCTCTCTCTCTCTCTCTCTCTCTCTCTCTCTCTCTCTCGTTCTTTACACCTGAGGTTCGTCACCAGCAGCAGCTGCCTCCTTTGACTCTTGTGCACAGGCAACACTTTATTTATTTCAGCCTTGTGTTTGCATTTGCCATCTGTCACTGAAACCTCTCTTCATCCTTTGCATCAATCTCTCTTTTCCTATTTACCAAGTGGATCAAGTGTCACTTTCAGAGTCCAGCTGTTCCATAGCTTGACATTATTGTCTATGTACCTTCATCTGTGTAGCAATAAAACATCCAAGAAAACAGGTTCAGAAAAGAGAGAGAGAACTAAATCTGCGTTACATCGTCATTTAAACAAGGATGCAATCCCCATTCTGTCAGTGCAGTCTCACTTTAGCAGCTGATAGATGATTGTTGTGAATTTCAGTAACTGTTTCTGAACTTCTTCTGTGTGTGTGTGTGTGTGTGTGTGTGATCAGGCTGCACTTTCTGGTTTTCCACACGGAGGAGGTGCACGATGTGTTGCGGATCTGGGACGGGCCTCAGGACGGAGGTGTACTTCTTAAAGAATTGAGTGGCTCCACGCTGCCTCTGGACCTCCACAGCACCTTCAACACCATCAGCCTGCAGTTCACTACTGACTTCTTCACCAGCAAACAGGGCTTTGCTATGCAGTTCTCAGGTCTGTTGTGTTTGAAGGAACAAAATGGCTACCAAATAGATCAGCCACTCATTCAGTCCCTTTGTTTGTTTGCTTGTTTGTTCATTTGCTTGTTTGTTTATTCATTTATTTATTTATTTTCATGCATAAGACTATGAGTTAATAATTCAGTCAGTCAACCAACTAGTCAGTAAATCAATCAGTCAGTCAGTCAGTCAATCGGTCAGTCAATCTGTCAGTCAGTCAATCAGTCAGTCAATCAACCAATTAATCAATCAGTCAGTCAAACGGTCAGTCAGTCAGTCAGTCAGTCAATCGGTCAGTCAGTCAGTCAGTCAATCGGTCAGACATTCACTCAGTCAGTCAATCAACCAATTAATCAGTCAGTCAGTTAATTTTCTGTTGGCTCATGACTGTTAATAATAAAGCAGCTTTCTTATAATTTATGGAAATTTCCCTGAAATGTATTTAAAATGCATAATCTAAAAAGAGATGTAAGGCAAGGACAATAGTTCATATATTAATAATGTAGATTTTCTTTAGTGGGTTATATAATCATACTGTTAGTATTCCAATTATTTATCTAAGACATATCTAAAAACATAAAATATACTTGAAAAACATGCAGAATTTTTTATAGTAGATAATTATAGCATTTTATATCTGTATTTTACATCTTGCTCTCTTACTCTCTTAGCTCTCTTAATCTCTAGCTCTCTTACTTTAAAATGCCAGAATATCAAAACATTCTAGATTAGGTAAAGGAGGCCCTGGAGGAACAGAGTTATCTAATCAGGCATTCTGGTGTCCAGTGGTAAGGATCTCTGCAGGAACAGCTGGAAATAAAGCGGTCTCAATCTGTACATAGTCTGGAGGAGATTGCAATGTGATTGGTTTCAGCCAACACAACTGGCGTGAAAGGATTTGAGTGACAACGCCGTGCCCCTTCAGTGGATTTCCATCTGCTAATTTTCACACCACACCTGTTCAGTTCCGTGCTACAATGCCAATAACAGATTTCATATTTTGCGTCAATGCTGCATCGTCCTCTAAAAGAGACGGCTGACGCCAGTTGAGGTGAAATCATCCAGCTCACAGAATCTTCTAGTTATCAATACAAATGTAAGCACAAGCATCATAAATGTCAAAGACTGATCCGAAGCCGCTTTTCTGACTTTCTCACTGTCCGTCTGAACTAGCAATTTGTCTGAGATTACAACAAAAGTATGTCAAAAGTAAGGCATCCTGTCTTCCTACCTTTATCCTCCAGACTGTTCTAACATGCATCCATGTCTCTGTGCTCACCTAGAGGAGAAGTTGCTACATCTCTTTGTTGTATGTGTGCGTGTTTGTTATTTCAGACCCTCTGTGTTTTTTGGCTTTTAAACTTGAATTAGCATGAGGCACATCCTGTATGTGGAGAATGTGCACAGATGTGAATAAATAAGAGTATGGATAAGGCTCCGTCGACTGGAACTGATTTGAGCTGTGTGGTGCCAGGCCCAAGATTTAACATTGTGCCAAACATTGTGCTTTGCAATGATTTGATCCTTCAAAAATACATAACTAAACTGTAGTCTTGGGATCCTAAACCAGTTTCTTTCTTTCTTTCTTTCTTTCTTTCTTTCTTTCTTTCTTTCTTTCTTTCTTTCTTTCTTTCTTTCTTTCTGCAACTAATTCTGCCTTAGTGAGTCAGAACTGTGCTCAGTATCATTTTGGTTTAATTGTTTTCCCACAATGATCTTAAATCTAAATCTGTTAGTTGTAGCCTATTGGTTAACGCATTGGACTACCAATCAGAAGGATGTCAGTTCAAATCCCAGGTCCACCAATCTGCCATTGCTGGTCCTCTAAGCAAGGCCCTTAACCCTTTTGCTCAGTTGTATCCAATGAGATAAAGTGTAAGTCACTCTGAATAAGAGCATCTGCCAAATGTCTTAAATTAAAAATTATACCTCAGGTAAACGTGAAATGCTGAAAAGCAATGACAAAACGTTCACAGAGCAATTAAAAGTCACTTATAAATAATGACGATAGGTTTGAATCCACTAAATATCTGTTACAGTTATCAGCAGTTTGCTACATTTTCCACCATTACAATGGGTCATTCTCAACATGTTCATGTGTCAGGTGTGATAGCGATTAGCAACAGCAGCACAAAGAGTTCACATGGCAAAGTAGTAAATAGTAAAGGAGGATCAACGAGCTTGTTTCTTTTGTAGTGTCCACAGCTACATCCTGTAACGACCCTGGCTTTCCTACTAATGGCACACGCAGTGGGGACAGCAAAGAGCCGGGGGACTACGTGCTGTTCCAGTGTGATCCTGGTTACCTGCTTCAGGGAGCCAGTAAAATTACCTGCACTGAGATCAACAACCGTTTCTTCTGGCAACCTGAACCACCCACCTGCTCAGGTAACCTCTTTTGTCAGTAAACTGATATTTGGAAAAACGTTTCCAATGTTTAATTCTATTAACTAGCTAGAAATAGATTTATTTCAGAAAGCTTAATTGGAAACGATCAGATTACGGATTACGTGAGTGAATGAGAGTGTGTGTGCCCTGTGATGGGTTGGCACTCCATCCAGGGTGTATCCTGCCTTGATGCCCGATGACGCCTGAGATAGGCACAGGCTGAGTGAGTGAGTGAGTGAGTGAGTGAGTGAGTGAGTTAAATCTTGTTTAATTCTTAGTTTGTACTTTGGAAAGTGACAGTAATTAAGAGCATGTAATTAGCTGCCTTGTTGGATTAAAACCACATTGAGTTTACATGAAAGCTGAATCACACCACAAACAAATCCAGGGGCATTTCTAAGGATTATATGTAAAAACCCAGCACCAGATGTCAACAGACATCAGCATGAATCCAGCCTGCAGACTCGATTCCTGTAGCTTTTAAACTCTCCAGGAGGCCAATGATCATTAATTGTTGTCTCAGTGCCTCTTTGTATTGATTGTTTGCAGTTTGTCCTGAAATGAAAAAGTGCTTCTATGTCATATGTTCCAGCACCGTGTGGGGGGAACCTAACTGGACCAAGTGGGCTGATTTTGTCCCCTGAATACCCCGAGCCCTACCCTCATGGCAGGGAGTGTGACTGGACAGTCACTGTAACCCAAGACTACATCATCTCCCTGACTTTCAACCAGTACGCAAACACTTTGTTGGGTCTTTACTCTCCAAAAAACATATTTAGAGTATTATCATATTTATAAAATGTCCAGTATATTTCAGTATTTTTTACGATGTGGAAAAAGTTTCAAAGTCAGGTTACGTATGTGATTATATTGATTTTCTGTTTATACAAATCGCATGAGTCGAGTGCACATCTGTGAGGTTGCCAAATCTTTTCTTACATAGAAACATCTGAGATTTTGAATAACATCTAGACCAGCAACACAAGCACTTACAAGTAATAAATAAATAAATAAATAAATAAATAAATAAATAAATAAATAAATAAATAAATAAATAAATAAAAAGATAACCTTTAATAAGAGTCTAGTATATTAGTGCACAAATAATCTAAACTGTAAACACCAAAAAGCAAATATGGGTCGATCTTGCAACATTTCACGGATTTCATAAGTGTTATTCTGCATCTTAGAAGATAGCATTCTCTTCAGAAAATAGCACTTGATCTAGCACATCCTACTGTATTACATTTATCATCATCATTTGTGGGCAACACTATGAATAGTGCTTAAGCCTTACATTAGATCAGAGTTATGAATACAGATGTACTCATTTTCAATATTAAAATATGACTGCATGTGCTTAACTCTGAATATGGCCGATAATCATTCACAATGAACACAGACAACAAAATACTTAGGCTCATTCATTTTCCTGTCTTTCTTTAGCTTTAGCCTAGAGCCCAGCTATGACTTCCTGCACATATACGATGGACCTGACTCTCTCAGCCCGCTGTTGGGAAGCTTCTATGGTACTGATGTCCCAGACCGCATAGAGAGTAGCTCCAATAGACTTTTCCTGGCTTTCCGGAGCGATGCGTCGCTCAGCAGTAACGGCTTTGTCTTGCAGTACACAGGTAAGCACCAGCACTTAATCCTGGAGGGAGCAATCAATTATTTAGAGGAGCCATGTGTTGGCACTCTGTTGTATTAAGCACTTGATTGAATTTGACTGTATATGACATGGCTGATAAACTGATACACATGATAAATGGTAAAATAGCTATTAAATCCTGCTAGGCCTTTGACTATGCATCAAATTTGTTCATCTGCTTGTTTTGCATGAGTAAGAAGAAATATTATTGTGGTGTAAATTGATTTTCTTAACAAAAAGGCAATTTAAATGTACTTTTAATTTCCTTGTACTCCACTCCATACTCTATGTAATTATCAACTTATTGGTATGAAGCCTAACTGAAAATAAACAGAGGTGCTAGAATTGTACAGAAAAGCTCTAGCATTCGTGCTAAAGCTGAGAGTTTGTCAGTTACAATTTACCTTAAAATAAATGTGAACAAATGCTTGTTTGATGGCCCGCAGTGCTCCCAGTGACCGTGATTCAGTTTGTCTTCTCGTCGAGGTACAGTAGACCAGGAGAATGGATCTGTCCTCTGATGTGCTTTACATAAATTATCTCTGGTGACTGGAAGTGTAAAAAATCACACTCTCAGTGTTTGCTCTCGTTAAGTGTGTCAGAATATAATGATCTGAATAAAAGCTGTGGCTCTGGTACTTGTGAAACCTTGTTGAATTCTAAAATCTGATTGGTCAGAAGGTGTTGATCAGAAGTAGTTTAATCATATTACAGGATTATTTTTTTATGTTCTTGGTCTAATTTGGTATCATTTCTATAGCAACATCTTTCTGACTGAGTCTTGAATGAATGTATATTGTAGGCGCTCCACATATACTAAGAGTCATTACTCACAGAGGGCCGTGCTGTCAGGGAAGACGTGCTGAATCTTTTTTGTTTGTTTTATAAGCTTCGTAAGAAAGAGAAAACATTAAAGCCGACGAGTAAATAACTGTTTATAGCTGCTTTACTCATATATAAGTGATAACACGAGCATCTTGTTCAGGAGACGTTACACGTAATTAAACATAAGTAGAAAGGAGTATAAAAGTATAGTTTCTTTTTTTGTTGGAAAATGTCATGGTGTAAATAATTTCCTTTACCAGAATACCCTAAAGTCTTGGGTTTCGTATATGTACGTTTATGTGACATTTTTTCCCCTTTATTTAACTCATTCTACTAAAAGATGGTGCAATTTACTTTGGGCTTCTCTACAATCCTATAAAATTATTCAACAGTACATCATTAGGAGCTGAATGTGATGGACACTGATGTAGGCATAGCTCCACATTTGCTGTGAGAATATTTAACATTTTAACATCTCAATCTGTTGGACCAAATGCACTCAGTTGTGCCTCTCTAAAAGCTACAACTCCAGCTCCTGATCATTTCACTAATGAATTCTAATGAAGCGGTAACGTGGAAAACATGCACACTTTAGCTTGTTTGTTGATGGGCAGTTTCTTTCGAACAGTCATCTATGTCTGATTTGGTTTTGGCTCATGTCGGTCACCGCTATTCAAGCCAGTGTTCTTGGATCAGGTTTCAGGCACTATCAGCAGCTTAACAGACCAATCGGATTTTCCCAAGCCCCCAGCTGGGTTTGATTGGCCTCTGAGGAGCAATATGGGGACTCGGCAGGGTTGACCGGTAGTTAAATAAACATACAGACACACAAAAACACACACAGTCACGACTACTCTATTACATCTCAGCGCTCACTGCCAGATCAAACACTTAGAATGCATAAGCACAAGCCAGCATACTGCCACAAACAGACACACACTGAGGCCCACACACATACACATTCCCCCACACACACACACACACACAAACACATACACCTGTGCTACTCCTCAGGGCCAAGGCTGCAGTCCAGTCTTAATTACAGAGGAGCGCCAGGCTTTTGGTGTGGGAGTGCAGCGAGGCCAGGTGCTTGCTAATGTCAGCTGTCAGGCTGCAGGTTGTGTGTGCTTGGCCGCATGGAGCAGATTGCAGACCTGCGTCAGTGCTCTTCTCAGCTATGATGAGCATAAGCCTGTTTCTCTCACATAGCTAGTGTGTATGAGTTAACCCGAGCTCCAGTTAAGCAAAGACTCATCTTCTTATAGAAGTCTTACAGGCAGCATATCAACACCATCAGTCGCACTTTCTTTCCACATGGGTACATGAAATGGCAATTGATTTCTCGTTTAGTTTCAAATCTTCTCCTGCACTCAGGTGCATGTAACTCCAATCTGTGAGTGACTATTCTGTGTAGTCAGCAGGCCTTTGTCCAGCCTAGTGTCACTTTCAATCTTTCCTGTGTGTGCTTCAAGAACAAACGTGCCCCTCATCAGGGTAGAGTGAAGGGGTGGGGGAATCAGAGCATAAAGAATGTCTCTAGGTTTGTTGCTGTGTGCTTGTGAGTGTGTTGACTTGTTTTTTTTTCTTGTACACATAATTATGTCCTCTTATTTATACAGAGAACATCTTGTTTGAATTAGTGCTCATTTTCTTGGATAATGGACATAACTGTCCTGATTCTGACCTTTAAATGTTTTTGGACTTACTACTCTTTCAATACTATTACAAGATCATTTTAATAAACAGTCATAAATCATCCACACTTACTCTTTCTGTCGGCTGCTAATGCATCTTTTTTTGCATCTTTCACTTTGTCAATGTCTTTCCCATTTTAATTCTCGCACAGAGAATCCCAGAGAGTCGTGCTTCGAGCCAGGTCTTGTCCGGAACGGGACTAGAATTGGCACAGAGCTGAAGCTTGGTTCAACGGTCACCTACTACTGTGATAACGGCTATACGCTGGAGGGAGAAGCTGTCCTCACCTGTGTCATGGGGGCAGACAGCAAACCTACCTGGAACAAACCAAAACCAGTTTGTATAGGTAATAATAATGCTTCAATCTACCTCTAACTTAGTCATTTTGAAGGAATGTAAAGGGAAATGAATGTTTCTTTGAAATGCTTAATATATAAAAAGAGTACAGATTAAAATAGTGACAGCACAAATATGTATTAAAAAAACTGTGTAATAAAATTGGATATATGCCGACTGGCTTGTAGATTGCACTGTCTTGTGTTTCCTTGGAGAGAGGGAACGACATGTCTAGTCCATAGAGACTCTTAGAAAACATTGCAATTTCACTTTGGCAAACACTGGGGACATCCACAAGAGCAGCTCTGCAATCAGACAAGGAAAGTAAGATCAGCGGAATGAAGAAGAAGTAGGGAGGCGATGGGGAAGACAGAAAATTAGTGTTTAATAGGCTCTCTCTCTCTCTCTCTCTCTCTCTCTCTCACACACACACACTCTTTTTCATTCTCTGTCGGTCTCTGTCACAGCTCTATGTGGTGGCCAGTACTCTGGGCTGGAGGGAGTTGTGCTCTCACCTGGATATCCTGGAAACTACAGTGGTGGGAGAACATGTCTCTACTCAGTGCTTGTGCCCAATGATTATGGTATGCATCAACATTCAATCTAAGGTGTATACACTTTACCTCTGCTAATACAGCAGTGATTAGCCTATATTAGCCTATAGCCTAGATTAGCCTATATCAAGTTCAAGTTCAAGTTCAAGTTAGCTTTATTGTCATTCCGCTACATGTTGGGACGTGTCGGTACGTGTCTCACAGGTCAACGGTGCAACATACATACAGACATAAAAAATAAAACAACAACGCAGCAGGGGCAGGTACAGACTATGCCATCAGTACAAACAATACACTATGTATTTGACAGATACTTAGGCCGGAGCAAGAACAGACTATACAGCTAGTACAGACTATACAAACTATGCAATAGCATACTTTCATAGACTTTCAATAAATAAATAAGTGGACTATATAATGCTTCCCTTGAGATTGTAAATGTGCAACAGGAGGCATTCAAAGTCAAGCAGCTGGTAGCGGGCTAGCGCTTCCTGTTTTAATTTCTTCTAACCTTTCTGCCATTATGTGCCAAGTAGTGCTACAGAATTTTTTTTTTTTTTAGTTTTTTCATGTCATTTAAATCTGTTGAACATTTGAATATCATAGTATCATTGAATAGCGTGTGCTACAAATAACACTCTAAGAAAAAAGAATTCGACAGCGTCAGAGTACACGAGTTAGTGCTAGAGTTAGTTAACAATGAAAACAGCTCATTGTCTCGTTAAACACTCTTTAGTCAGTCTTTATTGAGCTTTCTATAATTCAGGCCTGAAGTTTCTATAAGTTGTACATTTGCTTTAACATTGAAAATGACCTGCATGACTGAAATCCTTCATAGACATATTGTATCATACAGATTTGCTGGCTGTTTCTCCCTCCCTCTGTCTGATGAAGAGAGTAAATGAGAACTCAGTAGCTGCTGGAGGGTTTGTGAATTCAGCCATAGCTCATTTCACACCAGCAGGTGCTACTTGACCACATGATGCTGTTGTCTCTGTCATAAAAGGTAGAGGTCATTTGGGCAATTCAGAGAACCCTGCGGCATCACACCATCTTTGGAATCAAACAGGAACATATTTTCGGCTGGCTTAGGCACCCCCTGTAAACAGAGATAGTTAAGGCACAATTGTGAATATGTTCTAACAGCTTTGAACAACTGAAAAAAGAGGAAAAGGTGTCTTGTCACAATCTGGGTGTCTTTATACTTTATATGTATATATATTTTTTTATGGTTTGTTAGGTTGTAGAGTTGATATCTGAGGTCTGTTTACAAGTGCTTGTGTCAAAAAATGTGATTTCTTTCCTCTTTCTCTCCTCGTCAAATTTTTCTCCTGATAGTGGTCTTCAGCCAGTTTGCCTTCTTCCAGACGGCTCTGAACGACGTGGTGGAGGTTTATGATGGTCCAACACAACATGCCCGGGTCTTGAGCTCACTCTCAGGGTCTCACTCAGGTCAGCGCACTACCTCTTCCACACAATATGGTACAATCCATTTCCAGTACCAGGGGTATTCAAGTAAAATCTGATTCGACTATGACATTTAGCAGACGCCCTTATCCAGAGAGATGTACAAAAGTACGTTGAAGTCTCTATTAATGAATACATTAAACAGTATTTCACTGTGCTTCACTAGGCTACAGACTTAAAATACCGTCAACCTAACTAAACTCTAATAGTTTCCATTTTAATATATACACATTAATCGAACAGAGAAAGTAAGCACTAGTTTCAGGAAGAAAGTCTTTCAGGTCTTCAGCTGCTGTTTTAACATAGCCAGTGATATACTGTAGCTGTTTGGACATCTAGGGGAAGTTCATTTCACCAACTCAGTGCCAGAGTGCTCTCTCTCTCTCTCTCTCTCTCTCTCTCTCTCTCTCTCTCTCTCTCTCTCTCTCTCTCTCTCCCTCTCCTACGATTCCAATCTCACACGTGATTACTGTATATTTTAGAGAGTGTAAGTCAGAGAGTAAAAACATAGTTTCAAAGTAAGTGACATTTCATAAGCTTGTGTATATTACATAGATCCATAAAAGCTTGTTGGTGTTTTCAACAGTGGTTGTGTTGCTATTTCAAATAAACACCAACAGCCTGTTAAACTTCACTCTCTTTCTCTTTTTACCAGCAGCAATAACTGTGTGCAAATTCTTAATTATTGGAGTGCACTGTAGCCGAAAGGAGGAAAACACTGCGTTTCTGTATTTAACATAACAGACTTAATGACTCATAAAGGCAGAGTTAAGCAGGCAGAGTTAAATGCAGAAAGCTTTTAGTTTGTAAGAAAAAGAGTCCTCTCTGACAGTACCTTGTTAGCGTCAACGCCGACATGCTTAGCGCATTCAAGCGGTTTTCATCTTGAGATTTCTGCTTGTCCCTGGTGACACGTCTCCTGTGCGTGTAGTTTTCCTGCTGGACCTCCTGCAATCTATTGTGCATAGATTATAATAAAGAACACTGCCTGTTTTTCACAGAGGACATTTAGGTTAGAAAACACATTCTGCCAAAGAACTTGAGTTGAATACAGTTTAAGTGAAAGGATACTGAAAATTTGCTAGTCTATTATGGATGGTAAACAAAGTATTGTATAGGCTGCTGGTGAAGAAAATAATTCTGGCAGCTCATGTATGTTGTTGAATATCACAAAATAAAAAATCAGACGCTTCCATCAGTGTGTCTGTTTCTACAGACACTTGTCAGACAGCTTGACATGTTTAGAACAAAGTATGAAACACTACACATTGTATTTCTCAACATACTACACTTTCTGAGTTAAATATGAAGTACCTACAGGAAGGAGCCGTCATCCAAGATGGCATCACTGTCTAGCTATTAAAGTTCTTCATACGAAGGATTTCAGTGTCAATCCAGTATTGCAACAGCAGTGCCAATAATAATACGACAGCGGAAATAAGCTGCAGGTGTAAATAAATAAGCAGCCAGGGCTTCCCTACACATCGCTGCCATCCAGATTATTAGCTGCCACTCTGACAGCTGCTCATAGCTCCATGTTCTAATAACTACCCAGCATGCCCCAGGCTCAGGTGATGGTGCTGGTGTAACCCGGCACATGCCATGACTGTACATGGTGCGTCATATTCTCATCTGTGATCTACCTGCCAATGCTAAATCTGGGCTCAGCAAAATTCCCACCGAGCCCCAGGGAACTGTGGGTAGACGCTGATTCTCTGTTCACCCATCTCATGCTCACACACACAGGCACTGGATAGATACACAGGTAGAGCAGAGAGTGTACGGATGAAAGGGTGTAAGGATGAAAGATGTAATGCATAAATTTGTGTCCAAAAAGATTTCCTCAGCCACAGAAAATTGATTTCATGGCAAGGAGAAATTAACTGCCGGTAGCTGAAGGCAAGGTCTGTTAGAGATATGAAAATACTACAGAGAGAAGGCGATGTGTTTACCCTTGCCTAATAATCATAATTATTATTGTCTTTGATTTTCTGGCTTCACATTGCAGTCTTTTACTTCCTCCATCAAATTATAGCTTCCTGTAAAACTGTAAATAAATGGCATGAAGAAGTTGTACAGCGATTTCAGAACACTACCGGTTTTGTTTTCTGATATGTTTAATCAAATGTAAGCAAAATGTGTGGTAGTTTGGTGTTGTGACTGATTTGGGGCCAAAAAAAGACAAAAAAGTGTTGGATAAAATGTCTTAATTGTATTTTAGGTATTGAAAGGACCATAAATATAGCTCACTAAAATAACGAATATATTTACTTTTAAACCTGGCTATATTCCTGTAATATTCCATATATTAATACGTCAAAATCTGCAATAAAAGATTGCCTTTTACAGATATTCTATAGAACTTTTAAATGAATCGCTCTGGTTAAGATCAGTAGTGATAATTACTGCAAGCACAGATGAAGGCTATGAATCTAATTAATAATAAAATATCACCACTTCTTTTGCAGGTGAGTCCCTGCCACTGGCCACCTCCAACCAGATCCTCATCCGCTTCACCTCTAAAGGACACTCCTCATCCAGAGGCTTTCACCTCGTCTACCAAGGTACTCATGAGACGTTTTTGCCCGCCGTGCATGTTGCGGCTTTATCTACATAGCTGCTCTACCACACAGAGACTGGATAGTCCCATCACTATCCATTTTTAGGTCTGCAGGCCCCAAAGTGAGGGGAAAAAAAGCTGAATAATTGAAACATGCTTTCACCCACCCACCTACACACACACACGCACACACACACACACACACACACACACACACACACTAACAAATGATGCACTGAATGTAGTGGTTGCTTTGAGGCTTCCCTCACAGCATGGGTTCACAATCTTTCTAAGTCTTTAACAGATGACCTGGCTTTTACAGTCTGAGGTGGCATTATTGTACTGTTTCTCTTCCTCACAGTGCTTCAGCCCTGCACCTTCATACACTACATCACATTTTACATCATCACTTAATCTGTTAGTATACAATTATACAGGAAATGTATAAAATATAAAGAGCAAGTAAAATTCATAGTCTTTAGTCATATATCTTGTACTGTAATGATGTACTGTATATCACTATGTAAATCTATATGTATACAAATATATTCCAATACATTGTTATAGTTGTTCAGATATATGCAGATTAAAAGTTTATCATTTTAGGTATTTTTATTATATAAAGAATAAAACACAATGATTTGCCAAAGATAACAGGTTTAATTTATTAGGGATAATGGTATTAGGTGCACAGTATTTCTTTTTTTCAATGATGTTTAATATATTTCAGGACACCTGTAAAACAAGTTAGTTTTTGTTTATACTGTAAGTATATACAGAAATAAATAGAACAGAAATAAGCAGTATTTTACTCAAAATCCTCATGTTTAGGCAAAAAAAAAATGCATCATGCCATGTTACTGTGAAGCCAGAAAGAACAAAGTCTGCTGTTCTAAAAAAATATAGAGTGTGAAAATACTAAAAGTAAAGTACTTACAGTACCCGTGACTGCTAAAATCTAAAGACACCGGAGACTCTTTCTGAAACTGCTAAGTAAGCATCTCCTCACACACACACACACACACACACAAAAAAAATAATTACACCATTTTTTAAACTCAGTTTATGTGGAGTATCCACAAAAAGTCCCTGCGTGTGCTGTTACTATATAAATTAAAACAGATTAGAATGAATTTTCATTCCTCTAAACCGCTGTGGGTTTCTACCAGCACTATTGTCAAAACTGCTCTTACAGAAAATGAATAACACTCTCTGTCCAATCAGAGCGAAGAATTCAGAATCGGCGTGATATGTAATATAAAATGTGAAGGTCAAGGGTCCGAGGAAAAAATCCAGCAAAAAAATGACCAAGCACTGTTGCAAATACAAGGTTTATTACCCAAAACAGCAACAATGGAAATTTTGGTCAGTAAAATTTTATTTAAAGCTGTGGGTCATAGATTTTATTTATTTATTTATTTTTGCCACATACATTTCTCATCATGGTATCACAAGCTGTTCTCGTGTTTCTTTTAGCCGTCCCAAGAACCAGTGCCACTCAGTGCAGCTCGGTTCCAGAGCCAAGGCACGGGAGACGCACAGGAAACAACTTTGCTGTAGGAGCTGTGGTACGATTTGAATGTAACGCAGGCTACGTGCTGGAAGGCCCCAGTGCCATCGATTGCCTGACAGTACCTAATGCACTGGCACAGTGGAACAACACCATCCCCAGCTGTATAGGTGAGAAAACACCCCTGGGGCTGGCAGTGGTTTCATCCTGACTGCACACATGTTCTGCCCCAGGCACTAGCACTCAGAGTTAGGAGTCTTGCTGAGTGTCCAGTATGTCTTGTCTGTTGAAAAAGCTGTGTCATATTTAATGTACAATTTTGACATCCTTTGCATTTAGAAATTCTGTGATTTTTGTCAGTATAAAATTCTCAACAAGGCTAATATACTAGGCAGTACTTTCAGGTTGTGGCCATGTTACTGTCACAGGGTCAGTAATAATTTTAAGCACATATTATTGCAATATTTTTAATTGCCCTTCATATTCTAGCATCTGGCTATGAAGCTTACAATAAATATTACCATAGAGGAAAAACACAGGTCACCATGGAGTCCTTGTCTCTTTTAAATGTTAGATAAAAACAGATATTGTGGATTAACCAAACAGGACAAGGAGGCATCTCTACTATCATGTTGAAAATACAGCACATATAGGGATGTTGCTCACACTAGTGACATGTAGTCATTTACAAAATCTACTTTATAAGTTTGTGCTTTTGAAGAATAAATAGTTTGGATTTGGATTTGCAATTTAATTTGTTACATCACTATAAAGAAAGACCAGCACAGGACCAACAAAAGTGGCATTTCAGGTTCCATTCTGCTTGCTATGTCAGTTAATTAATCCATTGGTTTTTGGTCTCTTAAGCTACCTAGAGCACTACCACTACTACTGCTCCCCAACAATCCACAGATTTTTACTTTCAGTCATTTGGGCAAATTATTTATGTGTAAATACATTGAAGTTTATTCATTTGAACTCGTCCAGCAGATCCACATGATCGAGTAAAATCAACACAGTTAGCTTTTGTACCTCCTTCATGATTTGATCACGTATTTTCAAATCCCAAAGCCCACTAGTGAACATCCGCATTACCACTGCTCTGTTCTAATTGGTTTATTTGATATAATATGAATTGTAATTAGTTTACATTACTACTACATTAATGTGTCATGCTAACTCTGTATATCAGAATCTAGTCATTAGAAACGTGCTTAAGTTTAGTATATGCAATGATATGGCAGTTTGTTGAGAAATGTCATTTTTGTTTTTTATTAATTATTATTATTGTTTTTCTTTTTATCTAATGCACTAGTTTAACACAACACTCATTATAAGAGTATGCAATGTGTTCCATTTAGGATGCAGTTTATACCTTTAACATTTTATGTTATATGATAATAAATAAATAAACTAATAAATAATAGATCAAATAGAAAACATACAAAACATGCCATGCTGAAATCAATCAGAACAATATTAATGCACTTTGAATTAATTAATTATTCAATCAACCTTCTTAATAAGTCTGTTTTAAAAAAGTGTCTTAGCAGTTGCCATAACCGAATAATTTAAAAAGTTGCACTGCCATTGCAGCATCATGCATTATTTAATGTCCTCATCATAATATCTTAATAATGAGTTAAAAATGTTAGAATCACATGGAATAGTGGGAAATTTCTGTGTGTAACTTAAACTCCATTTTCTTTGCATTAATACTTCATGTTCTAAACTATAGTATAAAACAAAGGAAAGTGCTTTCGATATCTTGCATTTTTGGTTCTGTGTGTGTGTGTGTCTCTGTGTGTGTGTGTGTGTGTGTGTGTGTGTGTGTGTGTGTGTGTGTGTGTGAATTTGAAACGGTCCACTGTAGCTGGCACACTTCTCATCTCTGGCGCTCTGGGAAAAGAGCGATGGCAAATAGGCTGGAGGGTTCTCCTCCTGAGAGGGGCCTGTCTCACACACCTTCCCCTGCCTGCCTAACAAGCTTGCCATGGCCTCCAGCACTATGCACACACTTCCAGACACACATACATACACTCTTCCATACACACGACGGTGCAGGTGCCGCTGCAGGTACACTGTGCACTGCTCTGCACACACAGTCATAACACTGATACTACAGATGCTTACCTGTGCGCTCCACTGCAGTTGCCAGATGTTTTGCCATGGGATCTCCAGCAGAGAAGCCAGTACCTGTGTGTTGTTTCTGCGTTTACTTATAATGACTTTTTTTTGTTGTATTTCAGTTCCCTGTGGGGGAAATCTGACCCAGCGTACAGGCACCATTCTGTCTCCTGGTTACCCTGAGCCCTATCTGAACAGCTTGAGCTGTGTGTGGAAAATCACTGTCCCCGAGGGATCGGGGATACAGGTACATCCCTTTACAAAGAACAATACGTCCCAAGCTTTCAATCAAAAAAAAAAAAAATGGAAATGAGATCTTGTCAGACTCAGATATTAGTAATTTTTCAGCTTTGGGTGTGAAAGATGTTGTGGTCCATTTTGATTTGGCCGTACCTTATCAAGCCTGTCTACTCGGCAGCCATCTTGGCAGTGCTCCCAAGCACTTATTTCTAGTCATATAAGACCAAGCTCCTATCTGCTTTAAAGCTGAGAGACCTATAAATCTGAAGCCTATAGTGTAAATAATAAATATGCTCTACACGACTTTAGTAACCCAAAACATATTTTTCACGTTGCTTAGACTCTGTGTATGTGCATAACAAGCAGGGCAAATACTTGATGGCACTTGATTAAGAGCTAAGTGTGTCATTAAATGAGAAAGTAGGCTGAATCCCAAATGGTATCCTGCTCCATGCACATACAGTGTGTTCACTACATGGTGCAACAAAATGGCTTCTACAACCAATGTAGTGCACTACGGCCACTAGGAAGCCATGAAGGATGTGCAGTAACCGCATTGAATTAATTATAATTTCTATTACAATTTACAAATATTTGCAAACAATTACAAGACTGCAAATGTTAGTTAGACTGAATGAATGACGTGTCTCCAATTAGTGTCTGTATTTGTATCCGTTTAGAACACATTACCTGTTTAATCAGAGTAATGTATTTATACTTTATTACATAAAAAGGGACTAAAAGCCTAAAACCAGGGTTTACTGAGGCACAGATTACTAACACTTATGTAACCTAGACCAGCTAATGAAAGTTAAGTTAGCAAACACAAAATTTCTTTTACCAGTTACAGCTCACTCTGATTTTGTGAAGCAACTTTGTCTGTTTTAGTCCTTCCATCCACAAAGTTATAAACTTGTGGTAGCCTAGTGGTTAAGGTGTTGGACTACCGACCAGAAGGGCATGAGTTCAAATCCCAGGTTTACCAAGCTGCCACTGCTGGGGCCCTGAGCAAGGCCCTTAACCCTTAACTGCTCAGTTGTATGAATTGAAATAAAATTGTAAGTCACTCTGGATAAGGGTGTCTGCTAAATGCTGTAAAATGTATAAACAAATTTATAGAAATATCTAACGCTAGAACAGTGATTATAATTAGTTTGTCTAGCACAGAGTTAGAAAATCACAGAGTATCTCATATCCTGGTAGCGTTCATCAGTGTTCAAAATGTCTATCAGTTGTTTTTCTTCATAAAGGACTGTTTTCAATGGCCTTTTCGAGTAAATGCTGTGACCCTGCAAGTGGCTGTCATGGTCATTTCCACACTTGAAGTGCCGATTCAGAATGGACCACAGCTACAGAAACAATAAATATATTTGTCTCCATTTAGGAATTTCATACTGAGTGCAATGCCATATTTCCGTTTTTTTTTTGTTTGTTTGTTTGTTTGTTTTGTTTTTTTTCTTCAGCTTTCTTTTTACTTCACTGCAAGTTATGAAAGTGTAAAATCTCACAGACGAGGTACAGATGTCCTTCATTCGAGGATTTCAACCAGTATCTCTAAAGCCCTTAATTCCTGCCGTCATGCTTCATAAGTCTGTCCAATATTGCCTCTGTGGCACCTTCAGTTTGGCTATAAAGTGTTTTTTGATCTTTCTTTGCAGCCTGGCTAACTCATTTATCCCCTCCACAAAACATTTACCCCCTTGCCTGGATTATCTATAATGTGAAACACTGTTACTTGCTCATCTTCGTCACATACCGATGTGCGTAAGAGAAAACAAACTCCAGCTACTGTTGGATTGGTGGATATTTGCTCCAGTACTGTGTGGGGGGGAAAAGGCACATTTTTCATTTACACACTATCAACGTATAACAGCAGCCCTTAAGGTCCAGTTATGTACCTATTTATTAAAGTGACTTTTATGTACACCGAGTCCTCTAGCTCTTCTAAATAAAAGTGACAAAGTAAACATTCATACATTTAATCTTGATATTGTGCGTCACACAGAACGATGGTGCAGATTGGAAATGTTTTTGAGCAAGTACTGGTACAGACCTAAGAACATCCTGTACCCAGATTCAAAGGCTTCTGTTTTTTTTTTTTAAAACCGTCTGTGTGGAATGTTGTTATATTTACAGCAAAATAACAAAAAGCACTGACTCTCAGTAGCACAATCAAGTATCTTAACGTTTCTTCACACATGAGCTTTAAAACGAACTTCATGTTAATTTACAGATAATTTTCAGCTGAAAACACATTACAGCATGCTTTTATAGCAACTGGGTCTATGTAAGAAGTCTTTATTAACAAGCTCAAAAGTTTTATTTCCCATTGGCATTTTCAAGTTCATTTAAATATGCTTTAATAAGGTATATAATAACACATGCATATCTTATGCCTTGTTTGAAAAAATGCAGGAAAAGGTTAGAAAAGCTCAACAATCTGTGCAGGTACAGCGAAGAGTTGGTGGGATCAGGAAAACAGCTCAATACAGAAATTATAGGTCTTGGACAGAGTTGAAAATGAGGATAAATCATTTTAAAGTGTTAAGGAATATTATCATCAACAGCGAAAGCATTGTTCAGAAATAAGTAACACACAAGGACACTTCCTAAGAACGGAGGAGAAATAAACTGTCCGTGATTTGCAAATAAATCAAGCAGTAGACATGAAAAAGTATTTAAAGGCACATTCATTTTTCTCGCTGTTAATACGGTATATTATTTGAAACATTATTTTGTTGAAGGTGTGCAAACAGTTTTACTTAACTACGTACTGTTCGTAGGAGGTCTGCATCCTTTACCACATTGTATATCGAACAGGAAAGTACGAAACATGTAGAGTCCGTAGTCCTCGTAGAGACTGGTGAGGACTGGAGGAAAGTGAGGGGTTAAGCAGTAAGAGAGATTGGAAGTGAAATGCAGGCAGTCTGATGGAGTAGAAGATGTTAGTGAGTGACAGGAATGGATGTGAGGTGATATGAAAAAGGTAAGGAAGGCCATCTGAGCTCAGCTTGACCTCAGTGTTGCCTGTCTGCAAAAAGGATCTTTCTTTTTTGTTCAGCCAGTCATATGGGTCTAATGCTGAAGATAAGACATGGTGCAATGTTGAAATGCTACAGCGTGTTCCAAGAACGATGATATTCTGATAATAGTTTTTTTTATTAACAAATTATTATTATTATTATTATTATTATTATTATTATTATTATTATTATTATTGTTATTATTTATTTATTTATTTATTTATTTATATTTTTTTTAATTCATAAATGTTTTATATGTGACACCCATATCCCCACCCTGCCAAATATAATATAATAAAATATGTGTATTTTTCTATGCTCTGTAGGTAGATTGTGGAAAAAACCCCATATAGAACACTTCTCACATTAAAGCGTTTCATTTGACTAGCACAAATAAACAAAAACAGCATTTTACTACAGACCGATGAAACATGACAATATCCCAGAGGTAGTCACAGCAATGCCAGTGTGTCTGTTTTTTTAGTCAGTTTGAGGGTGAGGTGAAAATAGATACCTGCCAAAATATTTACTGGGCTGCACATTGACAGTTCAGTGAGTGAAAAGACTGGCTTCTTTCGAGGTTATGCAATGCAGGAAGAGGAAGGAATCTGTTTTTAGATTTCAAGAGCTCTCAGTATGCGGTTTAAAGCTATTTGTCTGTCATCTCACCCAAAACTTTTCCGCTTCACACTGAGAGCTGTGAGTCATCCTCCAATTAGCTGATGCTCCATGCTAACGGAACCTGAGTGTGTTCACTATTGTCTCTGGCAGATCCAGGTGATCAGCTTTGTGACTGAGCAGAACTGGGACTCGCTGGAGGTGTTTGACGGGGGTGACAACACTGACGCCATGCTGGGGAGCTTCTCAGGTAGACCTCTCCTTCAGCATGCTGGCTTATTTATTATTTATTGCCAAGCTCGAAAATGGTCTATAGCTGAAATGAGATAACTGTTCATTTCTAATGTTGGCAATATTCAATAGTGTAAAATTCAACTTTTCTTTTATTGCCATTTGACAGCAATTATCTAGGAAGCTCAGTGGCAAAATTTAAATTATATTAAGTGCTGACTGCCAGGCATTTACCTTTTAAATCCTTAGAATATTATTCAGTTATTCATATTAAGCGATAATATTTAGGAACTGAATTGAGCTACTCAGTAATAAAGTAAGATGAACAGAAATGTTACAAGAATAAGGAACGTTGTGTATGTATGGACCTATCTAAAGGTTATGGGAATTGAAGAGGTCAAGTAGTGCATTTGTTAGGAGATAAAATAAAACTGCTACTGCATTATGAAAGGATACAAGAAGTGTACTGTAGTAGGAAAAGACCCAGGGTTACACCCCTGATGCTGATTATTGTTTAACATGTGTTTAATTAATCTTAGACAAAGCAGTTTTCCAACTATTGCATTTTTTTTATTTATTATTGAATGACACAATATACATTTTAGCCATAGTTAAAAAAATAATAATAATAAAGTTAATTTTCATGACATCCCTCTCAGCATGCAGCACAATTGCCAGCATGACAAACAGTACAGTGCATTTTGTTAATGTTTCACACTGTTGTTGTGTTCTGTAGTTGCTTTGTTACCTGAGTGTGTTCACCTGTACTGTGTTTAGCCCTTAATACAGTATGTTTGTCTATGTGTACCATATTTTTTGGGTCTCTGCTTGTTAAGGCAAAGCTTCTCATTCTGAACAATCAGATTTGAGTATTCAACACACTGGTCAATAATCATGTTACATTATTATAGGTAAACAATAAATTAGCTAACGTACTATTCTCTTTGTTTGTATAGTATGTGTATGCTTAGTTAGAACTGGTTCATGATAACAAGAGCATTACTTACTATTTAGTTAACACAATGTAAATGTTAACAAACTAGTCAAAATATAGTTATAATATAAAGTATTTAAAAAAGTTTTTTTTGTTTGTATGTAAATACGTCATTTGTTAAGAGTAATTAGGATTTGTTTATTGTTTTAAATTGAATACAACCTTGGACAAATGTTAGAAATACCCCAGGGAGATGTGTAAATAATACATCTCCAATTATATAAAGGAAGAAGAAGGGAGGGTAGATTCAGCCTTGAGGGTCTGAACAGAGTTCTTCCATCTTCTTCTTCTTCTTCTTCCATCTTCTTCTTCTTCCTCTTCTTCTTCTCTTTCTTCTTCTTCTCTTTCTTTTACTTCTTCTTCTTCTTCTTCTTCTTCTTCTCTTTCTTCTTCTCTTTCTTCTTCTTCTTCTTCTTCTTCTTCTTCTTCTTCTTCTTCTTCTTCTTCTTCTTCTTCTTTTTCCATCTTCTTCTTCCATCTTCTTCTTCTTCTTCTTCTTCTTCTTCTTCTTCTTCTTCTTCTTCTTCTTCTTCTTCTTCCATCTTCTTCTTCTTCTTCTTTTTCTTCTTCTTCTTCTCTTTCTTCTTCTTCTTCTTCTTCTTCTTCTTCTTCTTCTTCTTCTTCTTCTTCTTCTTCTTTCTTCTTCTTTTTCTTTTGGCCTGAACAAATTGTAACAAGAGTTTAAAAAGCATAAAGAATTATAAGTGTACATGTGTTTCTGACATTTTCAACAACTAAAACTACATGTAAAGCAAAATAAGGCATTTTACACCAGTGGTTTGCTGATGGATCCTGGGACTCATAATAAATAAGTCTGAGATTTTTTTATACTGATAAATATAAAATATTGACTGGTCACTTAAATGTATGGCTTGCTTTACTATAATCGTCAATTACTCTGAAACTGTTTTAGACTTGAAACTAACACGTCCTGTCTGTGAAAAGTTTGAATAAGAAAATTTTAACTCTATGGCAAACTAATTTGTACTCAAATTAAATATGGGATTCCAGAGAATTTATTTCACACTTATATGAGTAACTGTCTATAAAATATATGCAAATGTCTGCCTTAAATGTTAAACATGAAATAAACAAATATTTGGCATCAATCAATATTTTTAATTCACAATTAGATATTTGTTAGCCATAACTTGTGAGGCAGTTGTTTCTCAGAATTGTCCCAATGTGCTATGCAAATAATGTTCTTAAAGTAAGGACATATTTTACTCTTTCTCTCTAGGAACCTCAGTGCCAGGACTTTTGAACAGTACATCCAACCAGCTGTACCTGCACTTCTTCTCAGATATCAGCGTGTCAGCGGCCGGCTTCAGGCTAGAATACAAGAGTAAGAGCAGAGAGCGTTCTTAGCCTTATCTCTCCCACATGTCTGTAATACAGGAGAGCAGATACTCTGAATAAAAGGCCATCTAATCTAATCATCTAATCATCACATCAGCAAACTGTTGCTATCTATCTATCTATCTATCTATCTATCTATCTATCTATCTATCTATCTATCTATCTATCTATCTATCTATCTATCTATCTATCTATCTATCTATCTGTGTGTGATAATATACAATTTGTTAAATATAACCTACATAAATGCTATATGGTAATTTCTTAATCTCACAGTAATATGTCTTCCTTTCCTCTTCCAGCGGTGTCCCTCACAAGCTGTCCTGAACCTGTTATACCTATGAATGGTTTTAAAGTGGGGGAGCGTTTACAGATGAACAATGTCGTGTCTTTCCAGTGTGATCCTGGATATACTTTACAGGTGAGCCGGCTAAGTGTTTACCACTCGATACATAGCCACTCAACAGCAGCATTTCTGAAGCTCTGTGTGATGCTTTGAGGGCTTGGCTTTGAGGCTCACTTTGAGGCTCACTTCTTTTTTCTCTATGGCCAGAAAATGAGATCAAAGCTCTGTTTAATGTGCACGCTAAGCAAGACCTAAATTACAATGCAGTGAAAATGAGCTGGTGTTAATAAACTAACGGATTGATCAACAAATGATTAAATCCTTTCATTGTCATGCCTTTTTCTTGGCAGGGAGTGTCACATATCACCTGCATGCCAGGAACAGTGCGGCGCTGGAATTATCCTCCACCACTCTGCATTGGTATGAAACCGTTTTCTTACCTCATGTTTAAACCCCTCAGTCAAAAATAGTTTATACTACTTCCATATGCTTATTTGAGGATGATAAACAGAGCACAAGGGTGGGGGGCACGGTGGCTTAGTGGTTAGCACGTTTGCCTCACACCTCCAGGGTAGGGGTTCGAGTCCTGCCTCCGCCTTGTGTGTGTGGAGTTTGCATGTTCTCCCCGTGCCTCAGGGGTTTCCTCCGGGTACTCCGGTTTCCTCACCCGGTCCAAAGACATGCATGGTAGGTTGATTGGCATCTCTGGAAAATTGTCCGTAGTGTGTGAATGTGTGTGTGCCCTGCGATGGGTTGGCACTCCGTCAAGGGTGTATCCTGCCTTGATGCCCGATGACGCCTGAGATAGGCACAGGCTCCCCGTGACCCGAGGTAGTTCGGATAAGCGGTAGAAAATGAATGAATGAATGAAACAGAGCACAAGTGATACAAGTGATAATGTGTTTTTTGCAGTAATTTGAGCTATAACGATGTTCTCAGACTCATCTTTATCATTCTTCTTTCTGTTATTTAAATTTCTCACCTTATTTTGTTACCACCCAATAGCTTTGTAATTCGTTCTGACTTTTTGTATTTCTCTATCCGCTTTGAGACAATGTCCATTGTTATAAGCACTTTACAAATGAAATTTAATTGAATTATTTCACCAGCTTTTCTATAAATATTTTGCAGCAGGAGGCAATATAAATACAAACATGATTAATTTTAACAATGAGTTGTTGTTCTTTTGTCTGCTCCGGGGTCACCGCAACGGATCATCATGTCCGCACATTTGAATTTGGCACAGGTTTTACACTGGATGCCCTTTCTGACGCAACCCTTCCATTTTATCTAGGCTTGGGCCCGGCGCTGAGAGTTAACTCTTCGGTGGCTGTATTAGCTGAAACCTGGGCCACTGGACCACCAGGAGGCTTAATGACAAATTAATGATTAAATAAAAAATGTGTGCCATTGCTGGGCTTACTGCTAACTTCCATCCACCAAAGATTCCATCATTATAAATGTATCGCTCTCATGTCAAGATGGTTGCACCATTGTTGTCTCTTAACTTTCTCCACTTTCACTCACTCAGAAGTTGCTAAATCCTGGTGGTCTGTGGTTCGGCTGTGAGGTATTCATTAAGATCCCCTGGATTGATAAATGGAAGTTCTTCCAATAAAGCACTCTTCATGCAAACATGTTTGTACCGACAGACAGACAGCTTCTGACAGTAAAGAGTTTATTGCTTTTGCTGCCATCTGTCTGATTCAAATGGAAGCCGTCCAGTAGTTTAGAAGTGTTCGGTTGCATGGTGACAGACATGCCATTAAAGGGCCCTCAAGGCCACACATCTATCAGTCAGCTCTCAGGTGGGACCTTTTGCACCGCAATAACAACATCAAGGCCTTGCACAACAGTAAACACTAATCAAACCATGTCCGTTATAGATACAGCTCCACTACACTGCATGAGTGAATTTGTGTGTGTGTATTAAAGATAAAGCCAGAGAGAAGAGGAAACATGAATGCCATGTCACAATCGCTGTGCATGGCTTTTGACAAACATGAGTAATAGCTGTGACCTACTCTGTACTAATTAGTTCCGTCTCGCACTACGATTGGCGGAACTGCTGGAGAGAGCCGTAGCTCACACCGGCATAAGCATTTTCCTGAGAGCTTCTGATTGTCCAGACATGCGGAACAGTTTGAGCTTTTCTGTTCTCCATGAGGGATCATGGGTTGTATTTACAGAGCCTTGCCAAGGCTTTTATCAACGGGATGTTGGACTCAATCGATGGGTTAGACACAGAACGCTAAGAGAATGGTGTGGGAAGGTGTTGGACTCTCCCAAAAGAAACAGGAAAACAGGTTTGAAATCAAAGCTACAAAGCAGCTTGAGGCTTTTGATGCCTTTGAAATGTCAGCTAGCACAAATAAAGGAAAAGTATGAGCACTTCTGTAAAAAGCTGTAAAAAGAGGTGATAGAGGCTAAGACAACACAAGAGCATGTCACTTCAGACTTCTGTTCCACATGCAAAGTGTTTTTTTTTTTTTTTTGCATATTCCCCAGATGCATTTTTTTTCTCTTGTCCTCCATTCTTGCAGCACAGTGTGGTGGGATCAGAGAAGAGATGGAAGGAACCATCCTGAGTCCTGGTTTCCCTGGAAACTACCCTAGCAACAGCGACTGCACTTGGAGGATCTACTTACCAGTCGGCTATGGTAAGGACAAGGATACTGAACGCAATCAATGTAATCCTGTTTGGAAATTTAAAAGAAGTTATTTGAAACAACTTTTTTTTTTTAATGGTTGTACATTTGTTAAGTAAAACTTCAGCCAGAAACACATTCAAATTGAAATCCTATTGATGTATTTAGCCATGAGATGTAATGGCCATGCAAAGTTATTTGACTCTAGTAGAGTTACAAAGGCATTCAATAGCAGAAAAACATGTATTCAACCACGAGGGTCAGGTTTCCATGATTTGATATTAAAAACAAAAGCACAAGAGCTTCTTTTTCACTCATCGCTTTCCAGTGGCCTTCAATGCCATTGTAATAATAACTTAAATGTAGATATAGTGATGACAGTAAAGAGCTGATTCAAAGTTCCAGAATGCAATGTGGTATAGTTATGGCACAGACTATCAACAGGCAGTCAAGCAGCATTGTGGGTAGTGCAAGAAACTATTGCTGAACCCTTTCTACCAATATAACGTTCTTTCCATTCAGTATAAACAAGTGATGTATTTTTATTGCCTCAAGTCTGATATAAAATTAGCCAGGACACGGTTGTCATTCAGTGCGAGAAGTTTTTACCTCTGTAGATAACCTTAAACAAAATTTATGGGGGTTTAAAATAGCACCTTCCAATTTTACATGCTTATGAATAAGCACTTGGGGCATCTCAGAGAGCAGAAATGGGTTTGATATCTCCATTTACTTTGAAGATACAAACATTTATGTGAAAAAAATACTGTTTTTTTTTTCTTCTGTTTTCTCTTTTGCCTTTATTGCGCTAGCTAAAAACAGAAATACTTCTAAAACAACTTCCTTAAAGCCCAAAGTGTCTACTTTAATATGAGCCATTAACCACCACTGTGGAGTGTGGCATCACAAAGAAATTCAGTGCAGAACATGTGCACCACCAAAACAGGCACAAATGAATTTTTTGGCCTCTGGTAAAAAGATTTAAAGCTAGATATTTTAAGAAAGAACAAAGGATACTTTAAGGATTGAAGAAAATGAAATCAAACTAGCTTAGCAATCTGTTGCAATCTTGTGCAATATTAGGAACTAGTCATATGAAAGTGCTAATTATTACTACTTCTAACATTGTGTGTTTATTTTAAACAGGAGCCCACATACAGTTTCTTAATTTCTCAACCGAGGCCAACCATGATTTTCTGGAGATCAGGAACGGCCCTTTTGACACTAGCACTGTGATTGGACGATTCAGTGGGCAGGATGTCCCGGCATCTCTTCTAACAACATCCCATGAAACCACAGTGTACTTCCACAGTGATCATTCCCAGAATAAACCAGGATTCAGATTTGATTATCAAGGTAAAAATGTGTGAATATCTTGAGCTCCAAGTTAAATCATCATACATTATAAAGCGTAAATCTGTACATCGAAAAAAAGGCTAAGGGTGTTATATTTATCGCAGTGCTCCATCAAAGCCAGCAGGATTACATCATTGTAGTCCAACAGCATCCAAAAACACTCCCAATAAGGAAATTAATTAAATGCCATTGTTATTTATATTCTTCCTTAATCAGTTACTTACAGTTACAGACCTCATTTTATAAAGCTGTAAAAATTTAGTGAACCTGAATTGCTTCCCTCAGATATGTAGTCTGTGAGGCTCATGACTTATAAGAAGGAATGTGAAATTAAACTTTATCTCAGAAAGGGCAACTGTAATCGGTGCTGGAATAAACATTTGCAGAATTGAAAAGCGCTATCAATATTTACATAATTATGAGAACATCATCATATAAATCAGACTTCATATTCAGCGCATGGCTTATTGCACACTAAAGATGCTTTGATCCATTGAAATCAATTTCCCTAGTCAGATTTCTATCCCTGGCTTGTCTCTCACCCTTGCATTGAGCATTTGGCATTTTAAAATTAAATTGGTTGTGGTGGGTGTGTGCAGGATTTTTTTTAACATGAAGTAGGAATCAGATCAGCCTCTGATATTTTTTTTTTCTCCGTGAAATGTCATTAAGGAGCGCTATTAAAACGAAGTCAGAATGCCGATACAAAGAACCACCGAGTGACCTTAGATTTTGTTAAGTCAAATTTATGTGCAGTCCAGAAGAATTCCAGTTGCTTTTCGAGGTGATCTTTCTATGACCTTTCTGAGCCTGGAGTCAGAGCCAAAATGGTTCATTACCTGTGTGTAACGCTATTTAAAAGCCTCGGTCACCCTGTCCATCTCAGCCTTGTGAAAACTTTAGACTGAATTGTACTTTTTTTTGAGAAAAAAAAAAAGTCATTAAACTTCCTGTACAGTCAGTCCCAACAGTTTATCAAAATAAATAAATAAATAAATCTGCTGTGTCTTTATTGTGTCTAGAGCCTGAGCGCATATCGATCTTGACCGCAATCACAAAAACATTATTATAGGCTTACCCGTCCAGTCTTGGACTCTGACAAGCTGTTTTTGATCAACTTCTGAGATTGGTTTTATGTCTGTTTGTCTTTGTTCTTTAGCCTATGAGCTCCAAGAATGTTCAGACCCCGAGCCTTTTCACCATGGCGTAGTGGTGGGTGCTGGGTATAATGTAGGCCAGTCCATCTCCTTCGAGTGTTACCCAGGATATCAGCTAATGGGTCAGTCCATTCTCACCTGCCAACACGGTACAACCCGCACCTGGGATCATCCCTTTCCTCGGTGTGAAGGTACAGTACATTCAGCTTTTAATAGTAATGTTCAGATGTGATTGTAAATACCGTTTCTGCTTTAGTTGTCAGATTGGAGTAGGTTGAATTTGCATCATTTAAGTAAGAATATTTCATTTGAAATATATATTAAATGTATATTTTACAGCCCATATATGTAAATCTGAATATTTAAAATCCTGCGAGTTAGAATGAAGGTAGCACATTGCTGTGAGGTCTATTTATATACATATATTCATATTTAAAACCACAGGATGTAAGATTCTGGAATTTTGGGAGCAAAATGCAATTGCAAGCTAGATTTCATAATGCAGGCTGTACTGCACTATTCCTCCGGTGCTTTCTCTGCTGTTGTTCTAGTTAGAATCGAGAGAATCACACAAACAAACTGTACGCACACAATAAACCGTTGAAACATTAGGCAGAATGTGATGCAACCGTGTTAAGTAGCTTGATTCAAACCAGCATACAGAATTAGATAGCATAGCTATAGCATTGTTTTCATCAAAAGGTTTATCATGTTTATGGCAGACGCTCTTATTCAGAGCAGCTTACATTTAACTGCTTCTGTGACTTGAACTCATGACCTTGGGATCAGTAGTCCAACACCTTAACCAATGAGCTACCATGTCCCATTAGAGCACAGCACCTCATAATGTCCTATTAGAGTGCAGCAACTCATAACTATTGATTTAGGATTGTGTTATCAGTTTACCTTCTTGATAAATTGCATAAAAGTATGAAGTATGTCTATAAAGACTTACAAACATGGTGGGCAGTGGTGGCTCAACTGGTTAAGGTTCTTGGTTGTTGATCGGAGGATCGGGGTTCAAGGCCCAGCACAGCCAAGCTGCCACTGCTGGGCCCTTGAGCAAGGCCCTCAACCCACAGGGGTGCTGTATCATAGCTGCCCCTGCACTCTGACCCCAACCTCCTCAGTTGGGGTATGTGAAGAAAAGAATTCCACTGTGTATATGAGGCGCTAATAAAGGCTTCTGTGCCCCGTTCTATTCTATTTAAAATATTATGTTGAATCCATGCTGACTTAACCACCTATGTGACAGATAAGCCTGTGTTATGACACCTGTGTTATGCCTAACTTACACTGGAATGCTGTAATCATATTTATGTGTCATTTATGTGTCACTGAGTTTTAACATTTTTACTTTTATTTTTACAATTTTTAGAACATTCCACAATATCATAACCTTTTCCTGACAAAATAATCTAAACATCAGTACCGAAATAATCAAAACAACCCCTCTGCTAAGATGAAATTAAACCTTGTTGTCATGAAGCGCTTGTTCAGGATTCATGCAGCCATATGATCACTGCTCTTAAGGAAATAGTATGGCTCTTATGAGTCTTTTGGTGCATATAACTGCATAGTAGTAGAGTAATGATTCCCAGGGCTCCAGGGAATCCATAAATAAAAAACCACTATATTTTGCTACAGTCACATCAGCAGCTTTTTTTTGGACGAAACAGGAAGATGCTGCATGCACTGAGATACTAGTGCAGGACCTCAAGGCATGCTGGAATGACTGAGTGCTTACAAAGCAAAAGCAAGTTTTAAAAGAGCAGACGGATGCTTTTCAATGTCAACACACAGTCAAGTATACTGTCCGGCCATTTTCTGCCCCAGCGGGTACATTTTTTACACATTTTCCCAGTAGTGAGATACCATTACTGTACTCTTATTATTCTGATTGTTATTTATTTCATTTATTCCCCTGACAATGTATCTCTACACCTTTTTTTTACTGTAATATAAATTTAGATCTTAGCTTATTTAATGGGGGCACGGTGGCTTAGTGGTTAGCACGTTCGCCTCACACCTCCACGGTTGGGGGTTCGATTCCCGCCTTCACCTTGTGTGTGTGGAGTTTGCATGTTCTCCCCGTGCCTCGGGGGTTTCCTCCGGGTACTCCGGTTTCCTCCTCCGGGTCCAAAGACATGCATGGTAGGTTGATTGGCATATCTGGAAAATTGTCTGTAGTGTGTGATTGAGAGTGTGTGTGTGCCCTGCGATGGGTTGGCACTCCATCCAGGGTGTATCCTACCTTGATGCCCAATGACGCGTGAGATAGGCAAAGGCTCCCCGTGACCCGAGGTAGTTTGGATAAGCGGTAGAAAATGAGAGAGTGAGTGAGTTTATTTACTAGTGTATATTAAGCCACATCCAACATCCAGGGTGAAATATTTGTTAACACTGAAAAAAATGATCAGCAATGTGATTGTCACTAAACACAATAACCACACATCATAAAAGAATTCTTTTGGAGTCAGACTAAGAATGGATGCTGATGTGAAGAGTTAACCAGAAGCTGATTTAGTCCTTAAACCAAAGGCAGCCAGTGACAAGTTTTGGAAGTTTCTGAAATTGTTTGTATTAAATCTTTTTGTATTAAAAGTGCGACACTTGTTTGTCTAGAATCCACCAATCCTGAATGCATAAATAAACAAAAGCCACCAATAGGAGGCCACGAGGATGATGTGAAACACACAGGAGAGCTCTACGGAAACTGAGAAATGTAAATGAAGTATGTTAATGGACAGAAAGGGAGAAAAGCCCGAATCGTGCTGATTGACAGCATGAGCAGATTGTAGACATTTTCTTTAATTGTAGGTCTATCATTAGACCTACCGATTATACTGACACGGAGAGCACGTTATCGTAGTATTTAATAGAACTCGGCTACGAATTTATTAAGATCAACTCATTCAGGCTGACAAGTAGTAATCTTAAAAGAGTCTAAGTCACATTTAACTTTTACCATTATGCAATATATTCAACAGGATCTTTTGTTCAAGAGCATCTTACTTCATGCATCGGAAAGAAAGTTGACGCTTGCTTTAGGATTTCTGTAGGTTTGTTACTTGCTCTTTTAGTCCTGGATGTCCCTAGTGTGCTCAAAAGGAAACTGGAAAGAAGTTGTATGACACTCAGACATCTAAACCTAAACTTTTTCTTTTTCCATTACTTAGAAAAGGTTGCAGTATTTATCACTGGACAAATCAATAGCAATTGGCACAGTTTGTGCATGATTGCATTTCACCCTTGGTCTTTGCGTATTGATCAGAAACATACTGAAAATGCTTAGAGAGCACTTAAGAAGAAAGTGACATTTTTTGATAGCTGCTAGAAGTCACCGTAAGCCATCTCTTGTCATTTTTACAGTCTCTCGTTCTCTCTCTCTGTCAGACTTTGATGGACACATCTCCTTACATGCTCTCCATAATAGATTAGATTCAGGACTTTCTCCGTGTGTGCTGTCATGTACCTCACTTCTTCTACTGCTCATGAGAATTGTGATCAATGTTCACCACATTCACACCTGTCTACACCCTCTCCTGCATGCCTTTCCTCTTCCTCTATCCTCTCCTCTTCCAATGACTCAGTCACCAAATTTAGCAAGTCGCTTTCCTGTAACTCTGGCTTCTTCCCTCTCCTCTACACAGCCTTGAACTGGTCAATAGAATCACTGCACGTTTCTGCTCAGTAGTCTGATGTACTTTTGATCAATGCCCTGATCAATACTTCATTTAACAGGCGAGGCAAAGGGCATGAGCATGCTGCATTAGGAATTAACAAAGAATTTATAAAAAGAAGTCAAATGAGATGAGGTTATTTAGGCACAGGAAACTGGTACATTCTTTAAAGAATCCAGGTCCTGCTTTCAATGTGTGTTAAATCAAACTGCTCAGGTCAGTAGGATTTAATTTCAGACAGGCTAGGAATATTCAAACGCTGGAAAAGTGCAGTGTGGATTTAGGCAGTGTTTATTACTGTGCAGTTGGAAATGGGGCGCGAGCAGAAAAAGGAAACGAGCCCTGTCTTAGCCATGTTCTGTTGCCCGATGGGTATGTGTTTAAGGCGGTATCTATGTCACACCACCACTCTCTTGGTTCTCCTGTCCCCTGGATAAGGTTATTCTCTTATCTCCCTGGAACATACCCAGACCTAGCATGCTAACAGGCTTTCTTACTTAATCCTAGGTCACAGTGAGTCACATTAGAGGAAGAGTAAAAAAAAAAAAAAAAAGGGAAGACTCCCATTTTACTCTGATTCCCCTTGGAATTTGGTATTGTGGAATTTCTTATTCATACTGTCTTATTAATTTTATTTTCCTCTTCCCTGGTAGCACCCTGTGGAGGGAGTATTGCATCAGACAACGGAACCATATTTTCTCCTGGCTATCCGGACGAGTACCCGAGCTCTGCAGACTGCACATGGCTAATCACGGTTGCCCCTGGATTGGGAGTGCGCCTTAATTTCACCCTGCTGCAAGTTCACGGGCCCCATGACTTCATTACTGTTTGGTGAGCTAGCTGCTGGGGACAGGCAACTCTCTCAGCCATGTTCTGTGCTTGCTTTAAAAACGTTTTGTACTAGAACCAGACAATGTTATAACACAGCGCACAGCTCTGATCAGTTAGTGATGTCATGTCCATAACAGTTTTCTCTATCTTGCTTATTGCTGGTACAAACTAAGCCAGCATTATGTGGCATAATCATCATCTACACCAATCAACAATCCGTACAAGCTATAATTTCCTCCATGACAATAAATTGGGTTTGAAAGGCTGGTAAGGAATGTTTGGGTCTCCTTAGCTAATTCTAGTGCTACAATTTCCATGGTCTTTTTCTTTTTTTGTGCTTTAATGGGTTGCTGGACAAGTGAGCAGCCAAAGCTTAAGTTCAGTGGATAATTCATCTCCATCACAGCTTCTCTATTTGTATTGTCGAAAGTTTCAAGAACATCTGTCTCTGTGGCAATATCACATGTTTAACCTCTGAGATTCTCTGAGACAGGTTATTAGTGCCTTCTTGCAGTCTTAAGGCATGACAGTGTACCATCCAAGTCATATATTGGTCAGGTGACGTTGATTTTTCTATGAAATCTGCTCTGACTGTAGTGCTGTCTGAAATAAAAATGAAAGGCTTATACAAACCCGATTCCAAAAAAGTTGGGACACTGTACAGATATGAATATAATGATGTGAATATATATAACCAGAATGCAATGATGTGGAAGTTTCAAATTTCAATATTTTATTCAGAATACAACGTAGATGACATATCGAATGTTTAAACTGAGAAAATGTATCATTTTAAGAGAAAAATAAGTTGATTTTAAATTTCATGGCATCAACACATCTCAAAAAGGTTGGAACAAGGCCATGTTTACCACTGTGTGACATCCCCTCTTCTTTTTTATAACAGTCTGCAAATGTCTTGGGACTGAGGAGACAAGTTGCTCAAGTTTAGGAATAGGAATGTTGTCCCATTCTTGTCTAATACAGGCTTCTAGTTGCTCAACTGTCTTAGGTCTTCTTTGTCGCATCTTCCTTTTTATGATGCGCCAAATTTTTTCTATGGGTGAAAGTTCTGGACTGCAGGCTGGTCATTTCAGTACCTGGATCCTTCTTCTACGCAGCCATGATGTTGTAATTGATGCAGTATGTGGTCTGGCATTGTCATGTTGGAAAATGCAAGGTCTTCCCTGAAAGAGACGACGTCTGGATGGGAGCGTATGTTGTTCTAGAACTTGGATATACCTTTCAGCATTGATGGTGCCTTTCCAGATGTGTAAGTTGCCCATGCCACACGCACTCATACAACCCCATACCATCAGAGATGCAGGCTTCTGAACTGAGCGCTGATAACAACTTGGGTTGTCCTTGTCCTCTTTAGTCCGGATGACATGGCGTCCCAGTTTTCCAAAAAGAACTTCAAATTTTGATTCGTCTGACCACAGAACAGTTTTCCACTTTGCTACAGTCCATTTTGAATAAGCCTTGGCCCAGAGAAAACACCTGCGCTTCTGGATCATGTTTAGATATGGCTTCTTTTTTAACCTATAGAGTTTTAGCCGGCAACGACAAATGGCACAGTGAATTGTGTTCACCGAGAATGTATTCTGGAAGTATTCCTGAGCCCATGTTGTGATTTCCATTACAGTAGCATTCCTGTATGTGATGCAGTGCCGTCTAAGGGCCCAAACATCACGGGCATCCAGTATGGTTTTCCGGCCTTGACCCTTGAACAGAGATTGTTCCAGAATCTTTGGATGATATAATGTACTGTAGATGATGATAACTTCAAACTCTTTGCAATTTTTCTCTGAGAAACTCCTTTCTGATATTGCTCCACTATTTTTCACCGCATCATCGGGGGAATTGGTGATCCTCTGCCCATCTTGACTTCTGACAGATGCTGCCACTCTAAGAGGCTCTTTTTATACCTAATCATGTTGCCAATTGACCTAATAATTTGCAAACCGGTCCTCCAGCTGTTCCTTATATGTGTAGCTCTCATGAAATCCAAAATGAGCCAATATTTGGCATAACATTTCAGAATGTCTCTCAACATTTGATATGTTATCTATATTCTATTGTGAATAAAATATAAGTTTATGAGATTTGTAAATTATTGCATTCCGTTTTTATTCACAATTTGTACAGTGTCCCAACTTTTTTGGAATCGGGTTTGTACCTTCAAAAGGAGTTATATGGCGGACAAAAAAGTCCACAGAATCTAAACCTAATATTAAACAGGTTGATCATATGCTGTAATCATGCAATATTGCACAAGCTGTATACTAAATACTGGTCTAGCTTTGATTCTGTGTGGAGTCAAGTATAACTGGTGTCTACAACAGTGCTATGGCCAAATGTTCTGTTTATTTTTGCTATTTTAGTTTTTATTTCTTGTTGAACGTGTTTCTTTGTCTTTTCCGTCTTATTCTGACTAGATTCCATAGTTAATGTCAAACGCTGTAATCATGAAAAGTGTCATTTGCCATTGCTTTCTGAACATGTTGCTAACGACACTGTAGTAACCGTTTGGAACTAGGAAGTGGAGTTTTATTTGGTGAGCACAGACACAAACAGTGACACATCGCACTGTTGTAGTATTAAATATGAGCACTCTTGGAACGCTGCTCAACCAATGAAATTAGTAGACTGGAACTAACTGGTGTACAATGGTTGATATGAGACAGCTTTTGTAAGGAAACATTTATGAGAGCATTTTTATTGTCTTATTAACTTCAAGCTAAAGTGAAAAAGAGTAGCACCAATCTAATGATGAGTAGTTCTGCAGACACCTGACTATCAGAACCATATGTTGGTCTTCCTGAAAAACTGTTGGAATAGAGTTGTAGCAAGCAATTGTCTAGAATATTTTTGTGTACTGTAACAACAAGATTTGCCTTCTCTTTGAGCTCAGTGGCCTAACTGAAGCATGTCCCAGCATGACAATGCTCCTGTGCACAAAGTGAGATCCTTGAAGACATTGTTTGCTAACGTTGAAGTGGAAGAACACATGTGACCTCCACAGAGCCATGATCCTATCCCCTCTAAACACATTTGGGAAGAACTGCACCATGCACCTTTTAGCCCCACATTAGTACTCACCGGTGCTTTTATGCCTGAATGAGCAAAAAGCCCTACCACCATACTCCAAAAACAAGTAAAAGGTCTTCCCAGAGAAGTGGAGGTTATTATTATAGGAACTTAACAGCTTTGAAATGGGATGTTCAGGAAGCCAAAATTTACGTGATAAAAGAAAAAGTTATAATAGACACCAGCATCAACCATTTTTCTTAGAAATGTTCCACAATGTTAAATGTAAGTGTAAATGGTAAAGACTAACTGTATGTATTGTCTTAAAAAATATATGTCTTAAAAAAATACAATAATCTACAGATGGCCATTCATTAAAACATTAAATCATTAAAAATGGCTGTGGTAGCAAAATTAAACACTGCTACACTATCAATGATCATTTTCCTTTAAGAGTAAGGGACAATATCTGTTTGTTTGTTTGTTTGTTTGTTTGTTTATTAACCCAGGAAGCATTGGCCCTCATTTGATTAATCTTGCTTTTCCAGAGTACATTATCAATACAATGCCCTTGTAGTACCTCAATGTAGGACAGCATTTAGTCATGTTTACAACAAACTAAGGTGTGATGTAATTAAATGTCCTTTTCTGAGTGTTGAAAGTGTTGGTAAGACAGCCAGGGAAAAGCTTGATCCTGGCAGCATGAATGCTGCAGCCACACAGCAATCCTCCAGCCAGAAAGGCTCTTCTGAATGCACAGTAGAGAGTGTAATCTCTAGCACACACTCAGAGAGACACCAACAGATGGTTTTTAAACTGACTGACTGTAGTTGAAATTGAGATCGGGAAATGGCCAAATTGCCCCAGCTGCATGGAGAGATGTGAAAGATAGGAGTAAGTTCCTAAAGTAATTCAGCGCTCCATTCTAGCCAGCAGGAGCCAAGATTGAGAATTCGGAGGCTATAGAGCATACTCCCACAACGTACAGCCGTTAATCTGCAGAGGAATTTATGTGGCTGGATATGAACTCCATTTATAAAAATGTTATATATCGGATCAGATAGAATGAAGCATTGCAAGTTGGAATTTAGGAGAACCTAGGAGAATTCAGCTGCTTAGGTAAACTGAATCGCATTTCTTCTTTCTCTGCAGGGACGGACCACAGGAGAACGCACGGAAGCTTGGCGTATTTACAGATGGTGAACCAAATGACCCACCCAGCAGCACATCCAATCAGATACTCGTACGCTTCCGCAGCAACTCAGAAAAAGGCGGACTTTTCAAGATCAACTACCAAGGTGTTTCTGAATTCCTACTTTCACATTAAAGCAAACGGTTTCTTCAATTCATTTACACTGTAGCTTTTTCTGCCTTTCTCTCATTCCAGCCTACAGACTCCAGTTCTGCTTGCCCCCTCCCATCATCCCCAATGCAGAAATCCTGATGGCCAGCAAAGAGTTCAAAATAGGTTTGTGCTCATCTCTTTCTCATCCAGACCATATTATTAAGGGTGCCAAGCTTGAGCATGTGTGGCATATGACTGTGTGGCCTTTGCCAATGTACGCAGAACATTTTGAACATAGAAGCAGACTGCCAGTTCATTTTCAGGCTTGAGCGCCTCTCATTAATAATGTTCCCAGAATAGCAGGAGCAGCCGCACACACACACACACACACACACACCTCCCTCAGCACTAACACACACCCTCCTCCAGAACTCACTTTGAGGAGGGAAAGCTGCTTCACCGCCAACACAACAAATCCCAGAGGGCTGTGCTCATATGCTGATTCATTGCCAGAGCTGGAAAATTGGTTCATGCCGAATTCAAAACAGGTTATCTCATTGTCATGCTTAAAACAGCATGATTATCCTATACTTCTTTATTTTTTTCTATTCTGTAATTCTGGAAATAAGCCTGGTTTTAATCATCCCAGTTGCACAGAATGCACATGTTTAGTAAAATAGAGCATTATTCATAGACGTTTCATTAGATGACAGTTATTTATGTTGAGAGAATAACTGTTTCATAGGAGTGTGTTGATGACTGGCATTGTGTTTAACGCTTCAAAATTGCACAATGGTTCACTAGACTTAGAGTTTTTCTTAGTTTCTTAGGTGTCGGGTACACTTTGCAATAAATAAAAAAAACATCAAGCAAAAATTTTTCAAACTCTTTTTTTTTTTCATTTGAAAACAAGTTAACCGCAAATCTTTCATTGTTCTCTTTATCTTGGTCAGTATCGTGGTGCATCTAAATGTTATGCTGGGAACACTGAGCATGACAATTAAATCCAGCCTGAATTTGAACCAGTCCATCATAGGGCAGTGTACAGACACACAATCGCACACTCTTGCGTACCTAGACAATTGTAGTGTAGCTACATTTCTACTGGCATGAGACCCAGGGAAAACACAGTAAACCCTCACTCACTCACTCATTTTCTACTGCTTATCTGAACTACCTCGGGTCACGGGGAGCCTGTGCCTATCTCAGGCGTCATCGGGCATCAAGGCAGACTACACCCTGGACAGAGTGCCAACCCATCGCAGGGCACACACACACTCTCATTCACTCACGCAATCACACATTACGGACAATTTTTCCAGAGATGCCAATCAACCTACCATGCATGTCTTTGGACTGGGGGGAGGAAACCGGAGTACCCGGAGGAAACCCCCGAGGCACGGGGAGAACATGCAAACTCCATACACACAAGGCGGAGGCGGGAATCGAACCCCCAACCCTGGAGGTGTGAGGCAAACGTGCTAACCACTAAGCCACCGTGCCCACCAACACAGTAAACGCTGCATGGAAATTAACTCGCGCTCAGGATCACCCGAGCTGTCAGGCTAAAACACTACGTACGTGCCACTCAGTATGCAAAGCAACATCCTTTGATGTTTCCTATTTGCACATTTAAGATGTTTTTTTATGTAAAATTAATCATTTCAACAAACTCATTTTATTCTGAGTAAAGAAACAATAAGACTACAAGAGTGTGGTACCGGGTCTTAACTAAACAGCTCATATAAAGGACTCTCTGGAAAGGCCGATGCAAATCATAATCATGCAATCAGGACTCCGTGGAGGTTTAAACAACGTTCTATCTCTTGCACTAACTCGCTCTGATTCTCTGCTGTTTTGATCATTGATTATGCACTACATTAGCTTAATTCACTGCTTTAGCAAAGGCTGCTGTCTTAGCAGTAAACACACACATACACACACACACACACACACACCATTATCCTCTCTTAGCTAGTCTGTTGTCAGTTTCTGAATTAAAGTATATATTATAAATATGCTGTTAAATCCATTTAATTTGTTTATACATACAAATAGTGTAACATAACCTGTGTATTATTTTTTTGCTCTGCAACTGTTACTAAGTTCATGCATAATCTCTATTCTGCATTCTCAGGTGAGCTTAGAATGAAAATTGTGCTGTGCTGTTTCCCTAATTACACTGTAGCGCAGGCATGTCAAGTCTCCCTTTGTCCTTTTATCCCTCCTTGTATCCTTACGGTCATTATATCAGACAGTGATAGGAAACGCACTTCATTAAGCCTTGGGCAAGACAGAAATTACCGGTCATTGCTGCTGTTGATCTGTGCAGTCTGATCTATTTGTGGAGCTGATTGTCTATTAAGTGTGCCAGGTTTGCACTGAGATCCGAATCAAAATTTCAAAGCCAGAATTTTAACGTTTTATTTTCTGACTCTTTGTAGGTGATATAGTGCGTTACAGATGTTTACCAGGGTATCACCTCAACGGGAACAGCATCTTAACCTGCCGTCTGGGCACGCACCTGGAGTTTGAAGGACCTCCACCTTCTTGTGATGGTAAGGATTTGGTATCATATTTGAAACATGTTACATGCCTGTCTAGTTTTTTTTTAGTTTTGTTTGAGTAGTCTGAGTAATGACTACAGACACACTTCAGTGGTTTTCAACAAGTGTTTAGAGAGTAATGAAAATAAAGCTATCTTGAATGGACTGACCTGCCCAGTCTCATGACCTTAACCCAGTTAAGCTGTATGGCAGGGCATCATGGAGAAATCCTCAGAAATCCAGTCTACAATAAATGTCTGCTAATGTGGTTCTTTCTGATGCATTTTATAGCTCTTCTTCTTCTTCCTCTCCTGATTTAGAAGAGGATATGAGGAAAAATGATGTGCTCATTCCGGAGCTTTCATTCAAATGACAATTTAGACTACTTCTGCTTAGTAGAATAAGTAATTTAAATGAACTACAATTACGTTTCATGTACAAGAGTACTCGCATTCAGTGCCACGATCGTGCACACCCAGTAGTTCAGTGTTCGGTGTAGAATTAGACAGTGTAGACTTCTGTCAACTGACTTTGGTTGTCCACAGTACACCAAATAAGCATGAATTATTTATAGGAAGCGCTCATGAATAATTCAGATTAATTAATAAAGAATTGCTGTGAAGTCCTTTTTTTAAATGTATAGATCACTGTATATGATTCAGCATCAATTTATTCTCATAAGATGAACTAGTAAGCTTTTTTTTTATAGATTTATAAATCTTTAAGGTGCAAGATTTTGCCAAAAAAATACTACACTATAAAACTATAAAAAGTACTCAAAATATAGCTTTTACTTTTGTTTCCAAATAAGATATAGAAACATGCCTACACACACACACACACACACACACACACACACACAGACTTTCTCTTACTGTGGTTGTTCTCCCTCAGCATGTATATAAAAGGTGGTTGGACTGATGAAGTCCTACAGAAGAGACACCTAATAAATGTGACTAATTACAGACAGGAATAATTAGCAGTTCCAGCATAGGCGGGTATTACAAGAAACAAAGGGTGGAACGGACAGGAGAATGAGAGAGAAGTACAGTAAGAGTGTCTGATTAGCTTTTCTTTAGCCTCAAACATGACCTCCTCACCCTTTACTCTTAAACTGGAGGAATTCTTCTTATCATTAATTAGGGGATAGTGACAGCTAATCATGCCAGCTATGTGAATAGGGCTTTATATTGAAGGTCATCATGGCCATGTAACATGCATTACATTCAGTTGTCAGATACTTTATAAAGGCAAAGCTTCATAAGAGCAGGGGTGATATAGTGAGTATAAAGGTTAGGACGTTTTTCAGGGGCTCTTCAGTTACTTCAGTAATTTCTTGGTTTGGTTTTTAGGAATTTTTAGGAGAGTATATATTGAATAAAGGTTGCTGTTGGTGGTTGTTGTTGAGCATTGACAAAAAAAAAGCATATCAAAGAATACTGTTCAGTTTAACCAGCTAAGTCATATGGTTTTAGAAAAGAAAAGACCACAGGAAAAAAGCTAGTACACAAACAGAAAAGGAGTAGGAGAGTAGAAACAGGAAGGGGGTGAGAGGAGAAAGAGGCACTACTCATTGAAATGCAAGAGATAGCCAGGCTGCAGCTGCCCCCATATCACGCTCCACAGTGTCTCACTGTACACTCTCATCATTCTCCTGATTTCTCATCTCCCTCCAGGTCATCAGTGCTTTCTGTTTGCTATCTCTGCCTAACAGAAAGGACCTCCGCTTTTACTGACTCACAGTATACACACTCACACACACACACACACACACACACACACACACACACAAAAAGCCCCAGATACCTGTATCTTCCAAAGAAACACTGGAAATGCATTGTCCAAGGAAAAACATTGTGTCCAGAGGATAGGATTGTGAATTAACATTGCTTAAATATTTCTGAATTGCATTTCATGCAGCTGAGCTACCTATGAGCATTGCAGTCACAGTGACACTGAGGTTTGCCCATGCAAACACCCCCCAAATCTCTCCAGACTCATGGACTGGTGTTCAACTGAGCAGCAAAGCAGTGCTAGCCGTCACACTGCCATGGCAACGGAGGAAAAAAGTGGAATGCTTTAGGCTTGCCAGGTTTTGTCTTAAATTCAGGACAAATCTGTTGAAGACAAATCATAACTGGAGATGGTTAAAAAGAGAAATTTCAATGGATAAACAAAGAGATCGGTTATATTAATGCAGACATTATTTAATTAGCATTAACAAGCCATGAACTTAGGCATTGTCACCTCCCTAACCAATGTTAAGTAACTAAAATTCATTTAGCATGAGCATTAATTAGTGTGAGTGTTTATTTCTTTTTTAATGATACTTTAGTTAAACTAGGCACACTGACACTGACTGCTTATTCCATCCGTAGCTAACATGCTACGGGGGGCACGGTGGCTTAGTGGTTAGCCCATTTGCCTCACACCTCCAGGGTTGGGGGTTCGATTCCCGCCTCCGCCTTGTGTGTGTGGAGTTTGCATGTTCTCCCTGTGCCTCGGGGGTTTCCTCCGGGTACTCCGGTTTCCTCCCCTGGTCCAAAGACATGCATGGTAGGTTGATTGGCATCTCTGGAAAATTGTCCGTAGTGTGTGAGTGCGTGATTGAATGAGATCATGTGTGTGTGCCCTGCGATGGGTTGGCACTCCGTCCAGGGTGTATCCTGCCTGGATGCCCGATGACGTCTGAGATAGGCACAGGCTCCCCGTGACCCGAGGTAGTTCGGATAAGCGGTAGAAAATGAGTGAGTGAGTAAGAGTGATGATTTACTGAACAATGTTTAAATATAAACATTGGAACTTGTGTTTCAGTTCAGTGCTGCAGTTCTGAATTTTGCGTTATTAACTACAAACATGTATGCTAATTAACCACAAACATGCATGCTAATTATATGCCAATTAATCTGGTATTTATATGCTTAATGTTTCTCATTGACTGAACACTTATTATGTAATTGCTTTTTTAATCAAGTATACATGCATACATGATTGTGTAACAGTCTTTCCCCCTTATACCACCTTTGCCATTACAGTACATACACTACACAGAGCTTAACATCTAACTTAGTAGTGTACCACAGAGCTAAAAGCCCTCCTGTGGTGAAATCAATAGAAAGCAATACATGCTACTGCTGCACATTGTTTCCTGCCTGGTGTTTTCAACAGTTTTATAAACCTCAGAAACCTGAGTCACATGTTTCCTTACGGCTGGCCATCAACTTAACGGAACTCACACGCCTATGTGTAGATTTTATATCTAATATATGGCCATTTATATCCAACCTGTGGCTGAAAGTGCTTTGAAGTGGAAACATCAACACTGGTTCATCTGGTCACAGACTTGGGATCAGCCTAGAACTCAGTTGGGAAGCATTTTTTTTTAATGCATAAATCAAACAGGGAAAAATAAGCACTGGTTTAAGTGTTTCAGGAAGAGGGAGATCTTCACCTGATAGTGACAAAATAGTGACTAGGCTGTTCGGACATCTGAGATGGTGGGACCAGTCGAAGAGTGCTGGTACTGTATATCTGAGGGAGCGTGATGCAGTTTGAGTAGTGATTAAGGGCTTTGAGGTAAGAAGGAGCTGGTCCATTTTTGGATTTGTAGGCCAGCATCAGTGTTTTGAATGTGATGCGTGCAGCTAACGGAAGCCAGTGGATGGAGTGCAGCAGTGGATTGGTGTTTAAGAACTTAGGCAGCTGTATTTTGGATCAATTACAGTGGACAAATTGCGTTTAGAGGTAGACCTGCTAGCAGTGAGTTGCAGTAGGTTAGTCTCGAAATGACAAGAGACTGAACAAACACCTGAGCAGCCCGTGTGGATAAAATTGTCAGAATCCTTCTGATGTTGTAGAGACAAAAAGGACATGAGCATGTCATATTAGGAACATGCAAGAAAAATTACAGCTGGCTGTCCATGGTTACCCCAAGGTTGTGAGCATTGGCCAAAGGGAAGATCAGAGAGTTGTGCATGGATATTGTGATGGGGATGAATCACCTGGGATGACCAGCGATTCAGTTTTGCTTGGATTGCGTTTCAGCTGACGAGCTGTCATTCATGATGGCATGTCCGATATGCTGAGATCTGAGCAGAAGCCGTGGTATCTGAGGGAGGAAAGGAGATAAGTTGTGATATCATCATAGCAGTGGTAAGAGAACCCATTTCAAACGAGACACACGTGCCAAATGCTGCCGACTCGTTTATAAACAAAACGTACAAAAATTGAGGATGGGAATGACTCTTGAAGGTAGTTGGTACACTCTGACTAGTGCCATGTTTTGACCAGTGCCATATTTTGACTGGTGCCAGATGAGACACAGCTCTTTTGAATTTGACACAGGGAAAATAAATGGGTCCTGTTCATTTGTCTATACACATCATTTTATTTGTTGTCATTTTTTTTTTCTGTCCACAGTTTTCAAATCAGAGTAAAGTTGATGACACTTGCTTAGTGGAAAATGTTAATTACCAGTCATCTTAGATGCATACAGAAAAGGCTAAAGGACGTCCAATTTATGTGCCAGGAATTATAATTTATGCTGAATACCTAATCTACATCAAATCTGTACAATAGGCCGAGGTCATGGCTGAATCATAATTTACAAATTATAATATCAGAGTCTTAATATGGTTTTCCAAATGAAAACAGTTTTCCAGCTGTAATCATTAGCATGAGATCCGACGAGTAGTTATTAGTGTACGTGTTTACTGTGTATTTTATGCAATACTATGCCCACTGCTTATGTAATTCCTGGTTTGCGTCTAGTAAATTTTATGCATAGTCACCACATCAGTGTAAACAACACAGACAAACTTATACAAACCTACTGTATGTAGTAAATATTGTGGTTCTGAATCATGTGTCTGATGCTTACCTGAAAAACCTCTTTCTTTATGCAGAGATGATGGGAAAACATGAGCATCCGTATGCCACTATCATTATCTCGGTGATTTAATGAAACCTTTTGCACATTTTTTATTCCCATGAGCTGTACAGGTTCATATGCCTCTGTATTTGACTCTCATAAATGAGATGTGTCAGTGCAGTACACTTGCCTGGGCACGATATTTGTTCAGCACACTAGTACATGAAAGCTGCTTGGATCTTCTCAAAGAGGAACACTTAATAATGTTCTTACTCCATAATCATTGTTCAGTTTGTACGATGCTAAATATAACATTTTTCTAATTTAATTTTCTTTCTTTCTTTTTTTTTTTTTGCATTCATTCCAATGACATGATGATATTTATTTAAAATTATGCTTTTTAATGAATGTCTTATCAATCTCTAATTCGGGTATTTGAATTAGTTTTACGTTCAAAGTGGCATCATCAGTCACACAATATTGCTGAAAAAGAAAAAGAAAAAAAAAAGAACCAGACTTGGAAATTGAAAGATGTAGCCTCTTGTGGAACATATGGATATTTGGATTATTTCTTGGAGGTGAATTTGTTCCAGTAATAAGCTTGAGTGAGTGTTATTTTAAAAAGGTACAATTCACATTTCACCTTACAATGGATGCCTCTATCTCTTCAAGCAGGAGATATTAAGTGGATGCACACAGTAATACCAAAGTTATCAAAGTGTTGTAAATGTAAAGGTGAAATCCAGTTATAATGTGCTGGGACAGACATAAATGCTGTTTAAGTGCAGTAGAGAGGTTTTATTGTTGTTTTAAGTGAACTGCACATAGGCAGTAAAGTACACATTATGATTTTTTATATATATATATATAAATATATAGCATTGCTTATATTTAGAGAGAAAGAGAGAGTAAAAGGGTGAGAGAGAGAGAGAGAGAGAGAGCGCAAGAGAGAGAGCGAGTGAATGAGCAAGGTAAAGAGAGAGAGAGAGAGTGTGAGAGCAAGTTGAGTGAGCGAGATAGAGTGAGGGAGAGAGAGCGAGAGAGTGTGAGAGTGAGAGAGCGAGAGAGAGAATTAGTGAGAGGGAGAGAGAGCAAGAGAACGTGTGAGAGAGAGAGCGAGGGAGAGAGAGCGAGAGAGAGTGAGAGAGAGAGACAGAGAGCGAGGGAGAGTGAGAGAGAGAGAGAGCGAGAGACAGAGAGCGAGGGAGAGTGAGAGAGAGAGAGAGAGAGAGAGAGAGCAAGAGACCGAGAGTGAGGGAGAGTGAGAGAGAGAGAGCAAGAGACAGAGAGTGAGGGAGAGTGAGAGAGAGAGAGCAAGAGACAGAGAGCGAGGGAGAGTGAGAGAGAGAGAGAGCAAGAGACAGAGAGTGAGGGAGAGTGAGAGAGAGAGAGCAAGAGACAGAGAGCGAGGGAGAGTGAGAGAGAGAGAGCGAGAGACAGAGAGCGAGGGAGAGTGAGAGAGAGAGCGAGGGAGAGAGATGGAGAGAGAGTGAGAGAGAGAGAGCAAGAAACAGAGAGTGAGGGAGAGTGGGAGAGAAAGAGTGAGAGAGAAAGACTCTGCAAAGTTTGTCCAAATTGTAGGAATCATTTACTGCTATTTTTAAAAAGATATTTTACATTTTTTATAAACTGCCACGTGCACTCGTGAACAGCAAGCGTGGATATAAATGCACTATTCCCTTCATTGAAACAGGCTGTCTTTCTGTCAGCATAATAAGATCAGGACTATCCTGAAACTTGACATCTGTGCAACTGCCATGCAAAAACATGGTCATTATTTGAAGGAAGATGCCCAGGGCAGTGATTGGATTTAATAGAGCATTTAGTCTCTTCTCTCTTCTAAACTTATGAGATCAATATTTGCATTCCTTTATTTACCCACATAAATAGATGAAAGGAATTATAAGCCTATATAAGTCTATTGTACCCTAAACCTTTTCCAAACATGTTGAGATCATAGTGGTATCTCAGTCACACTCACACCATTTAAACTCTGTAGCTCCAGTAGATTTATTTGGAGAGTAAAGAAATGGAAAATCCATAGTTCATTTCCAAAATCCAGGTATCATGAATATTTAATCTTAATGTTTTTTTTTCCCAGCTTCTAGTTTGATTCAGAGAATATAGTTTAGAGTGTCTGTGACAAGAGAAATGAAATGGAATATTAAAAACATTTCAGAGGTGAGGCTTTATCCTTCCGTGTTGTTATTTATTCAGACAACCACAGCGTAAATAAGAGAGATGCTAATACTCATGTGGAATAATGAGATCAGACTCTGCATAAAGTCTGATCATTCAGAAGATAAATGTGGGAAAGTGTCACGGTCTCACAAGTGCACTGAACAAGTGTCATGTCTGTACAGTATATAATAGTTTGGGGTGCTGCATGGACTGTAAGTAATAAAGCATGACAGAGCGTGTAGGAAAATAATCAATGATGGGGTGGTGTGATGCCGTTACCACCCTAAATTTATAGCACTACTTCCTGTAAAGTGTTTTATTACTCCTATACCACAGCAGTTTGGCCATTAATTATATATCTTTACTTATTAAAGGATGGCACATCGAGGTAAGTTCCTGTTATCACTATAGCTACTATAAACAGTCATTTCTTCTCTCTCTCTCTCTCTCTCTCTCTCTCTCTCTCTCTCTCTCTCTCTCTCTCTCTCTATCTCTCTCTATCTCTCTCTCTCTCTCTCTAAAAAAAGCTGTTTGTCTTGTTACTAGGAAACTGTAATACTTTTTGTCCATTTTCATGTATATGAAAACATAAAGTTAAAGCTTTTTCTCCGACTGTTACAAACACTGACACTGGAGAATCCAAAAAACTTCAACATATCAATAATTACTGATCAATAAAATTATTATAGATTAAATTAATGATCAATAATAATGAATAACACAGGTTGGGGGGTTTTTTTTGGTTGTTTTTAATTTGTCTATATAGTGCATCCACTATGCAAGCCCCTTTGTAATAGAATGAGTGCTTTAGTATAATCCAAACGATCTAAGTTTTGTGTTACAGGAAATTATTCAATGGTTTCTAATCAATCAGAATTGAGAATTCAGAGACGCTTTGGCACAGTTTGACTCCCGTTTTATCATAGGCCAAAGAGACTTGTAAGAAGGTCACAGAAATGAGCTCCACATATGATATGCCAGTTAATCCTTTTCTGGAAATGTGTCTGGGAAGCTATGCACTTTTATAACTAAACACACTAATGGATAAATGAATCATCAGTTCTCCAGACAGCAGGGAGACTTATTATTTAGACTGAGCAACATTTTTTCACACACACACACACACACACACACACACACACACACACACACACACATATATATCCGACTTCTGACTTCCAAACCTCAATACACACACACATCATGATGAGAACAGAGTCTCACATGAATTTGTCAAATATTATGTTCTTTTTTCCAGGTCAAAGGTCATGCTTTAAGAGCTAAAATGGTAGAACTTAAATTGATCCTAAGATACAGAGGCTCGGCTGCTGGCTTTCTCATATAGCATTTAGAAACCCATGAAGTTTATTATTGCTACTTAAAATTAGACTGACAGTATACTAACCTCAGTGGTCTAGACATCACTGTTGACCTGTGTCTATGACTCTAAATCCTTTGCATGATTTCCAATTTCCAGTTGTGTATAAGTAATCTCTCTCTCTCTCTCTCTCTCTCTCTCTATCTCTCATTCTCTGCTTCTCCCAGTGTTGTGTCCAATGAATGAGGTACTGACAGCTTCAACAGGAGTGATTCTGAGTCAGTCCCCAGGCAGCGGCTTCCCCCACTTTGAGTCCTGCTCCTGGGTGGTGAAAGTGGAGCCAGGCTACAACATCTCCTTCACTATTGAGTATTTCCAGACCAGCAGACAGTTTGATGAGCTTGAAATCTTTGATGGTGAGTGTATGGTTTCAGTCCCATTGGATATGATGTCATCACTAATTTGAACAATTTATAGTTACATTTACTGTTATGCTACATCTGTAAGACAAGACACTTTTCACTCTGTTTTTCTCTCTTGAAGTTAGTGAGACAAAACACAAATTTAAATGCAGCTTATTGTGTCTACAAGAAAACAGACAGCCCATGATCATTCATTCATTCATTCATTCATTCATCTTCTACCGCTTATCCGAACTACCTCGGGTCACGGGGAGCCTGTGCCTCTCAGACGTCATCGGGCATCAAGGCAGGATACACCCTGGACGGAGTGCCAACCCATCACAGGGCACACACACACACTCTCATTCACTCTTGTAATCACACACTACGGACAACTTTCCAGAGATGCCAATTAACCTACCATGCATGTCTTTGGACTGGGGGAGGAAACCGGAGTACCCGGAGGAAACCCCCAAGACACGGGGAGAACATGCAAACTCCACACACACAAGGTGGAGGCGGGAATCGAACCCCCAACCCTGGAGGTGTGAGGCAAACGTGCTAACCACTAAGCCACCGTGCCCCCGCCCATGATCATCTGTCCTGAAAACGTCCTTACGTTTCTCTAATATTTATTCCTAACAGAAATCATTTATCATATCAATCATTACAGGTTTTCTTTTTAAATAACAAGACAAGTTATGCAATCTATTTATTTAAGCATTAGATTATGTGAAGCATCAGCTTTACAGCTGTTACTATAGAAATAATTTCCTTACAATAAGTACAATAATAGAATGCTTTTAAGAGAGAGAGAGTAAGAGAGAGAGGTCACATACTGAAGCTGAGAGGAGAATACAGTTTATTAGGAAACTAAATGTGTACTTTGTGTTAAACAGATGACACATGGGGGTTTAAATGAACACACTAATCAAGGGGTAAACCGAAAACAGGTGCAGGCAATAAGGACACATTTGGGAAACAACCGACGACAAGACATGGTCAGAGATAAAACATGAAGCAAACAAAACCTATGGCAATGAAAACAAAATAAAACTCATTAAAACATGGAAACACACTGTAGAGCTGCAGGCTGCGTAGCTCGGCTCTGCTTGGTGCGACCGAGGATTCATGACAAGATCATATCAAAGCCTATTTACTGTATTGTCAGAGTTGCTCTGTTACAGAAAACTAATCAACACCTTCGGATTCAAGAATTCAACAGCTCTGTTGTGTAAAATATAATTCACATCCAATCTTCTTCATTCTAAAAGCTGGATACAGTAAATACATAATTACATATACTAGTTTTATATTGTTTCCAAAACACTGCTAGATGACACAGCCCTCATTACCGTATATTATGGCTTTTATGTGGTTTATTTTAGTTGTTATCACATGTTGTCACTGAATAAATCAACAAAACAGATTAGGTGAATATGAAAAGCCGTTGCATATTTTTGCCGGAGTTGCGTGTCCGTGATTCAAAAAAAGACAGGTAGGACAGACGCATCCTTTTTCACACAAGTCACACAATGACATCCAGACTTGAAAAGGCAGTGGAAATTGCTTTAGTCTGTAAGAATGGTGCAAGGGCAGCTATTGGGTCATGGCCCACACTGTGGGTCAAAATGCTCCCATTTAGGGTGAGATTAGAAAGTGGATTAGAGAGCCAACAGGTCAGTGCACATACACAGAGGGTCAACGCATCGTAGGCACCATTAACGCAAGAAAAGATCACTGTTTAGTGGCCAAAAAGGAAAAGATTCACAATCAACCTTTTTCTTTTCTTTGTTCCTGTCTTCTTTGATTGTATCAAATGTTTAAATGATTTGAGCACATTTCTACCAATTTAGTGCTGCATGAGTTCTCTCATTGCAGTATTGCATAGTGCCAGTAGCTTTTATCTTGCCTCTGAAGCAACCGAAATTGAATTTGATACACCTCTTTTCTGTTTTTCTGTTCTGTTCTATTGTTACGCGCTTTCACACTTTATATGGATAATTAGACTTTAAATTAAAGGTCAAAAAAGCTTTACCGAAAGTAAAATGTGGATGGAAGTGTGTACACATGAAGGCTTTAGTGCGTTAATTCTTAAGTATGCTTCAGTATCTGAAGTTATCCTCATCAGGGTGATAGTAGTGTCTGCATATTACACCACACACACATATTCTTCCAGTCATTTTCTCCTAGAAGACATTTAAACTGACCAAAGCAAGTACTTCATGTTTGTGATGTTTGTGCATTTGGGCCCATCAAAGTGTGAGAAACATATCTGACAGTTTGCAGACAGTCCATTTAATAATGTTGAAGCTAATTTGTATAAATGTCAGGTGTCATTATTAAGCAACCTAGAAATAAGGATTGAGCCAAAGGTCAAAATGCACAATACAATTTAAAAACCTAACTGAGATGAGCTTCGGATAAAGTTTTAGATTTTTGTTTAGATTGACTCCACATATGTATCTGTATTCTGTGTGTGTGTGTGTGTGTGTGTGTGTGTGTGTGTGTGTGTGTGTGTGTGTGTGTGTGTGTGAGTGTGTGAGTGTGCCATTTAAAACCTGACTAAGCATGACTGATCTATGAGCTGCATTTCATACAAAAGTGAAAATAAAGAAAGGGTAAAGATAAGTGAGACTCAATGAACTATTGTGTCTGAACAGGAACACACTCTGTTTTAATGGCTGACAAAGCCTCTCAGCTGCTGTGTGTGTTTGCTTGGCATTTGGGCACAGTGTGGGCTGCTCCTTAGGAAACCTGGAGTGATTACAGAATTGTGTATTACACAGAGCTGAGGAGATAGTGCCTTCCATCAAATAGTGCCAAATATAACCTGCCAGAGAGGTCTAGTTCCAGCCATTCTAAACTTTACACACATAAGGTTAGAGGATAATCCAGTGAACACTATAAACATGTGAGCTGAATGCACCCCTGCAGATGGTCCACAGGTAAAGGTTCCATGTTGCTAGCTGTATAGGAGTATATAATTTTGCTCATCTCATTACATTCATATATTATAATGTACAACTGCAGTTAGTAAAAATGCTTTTTGCTTTGATATTGCAAAAATACCCCAAAAAAAAAAAAGATTTTTTTTCCTGATTAGATGACAGGTGTGCATTAATATAACAGGACACCGCTGAAGTAGATCCAAATTTAATAACAGTTTTAAATCACCGCACTTGATAATATTTTTGAATCGAATGGAATTCATGAATTAATGCTTTTGACTTTGCGTTCAAGTGGTTATAGTCATTTTGTCATTAAAATGCTGTTGCTAAGCAACAGGGAGTTATGAACACTGACACTAGATGCTATAAAGAAGGTAAGTCTTTTATATGTGGAAACATATAAGACTATGTGTGAAATATAATATAAAAGGTGACCAAAATATATTTACATTTCCATCATTTGGCAGACGCCCTTATCCAGAGTGACTTACATTATCTGATTTTTATACAGCTGAGCAATTAAGGGTTAAGGGTCTTGCTCAGGGGCCCAACAGTGGCAGCTTGGTGGAACTGGGATCGAACTCACAACCTTCCGAGTGGTAGCCCAACAACTTAACCACTAGGCTAGTATATGCCTCAATATGAGTGATTATGCTATACTGTATTTATGACATGCTATCACCTTCACTGTATTATCACTCATTTAAAACATGCTTTTAATTGCCGTCATGGTATTATAAGCAAATTTATACAGTACCACAGAGTTGTTCAGTTCTCACACATGAATATGTTTTTTATCAAAGAAAAATACATAAGCATTGATAAATATACAAATTACCTATGGAGACATTTTAATATTTAATTTTTTTTTTTGTAAGGAGAGATACAAAAGATGCTATAACATAAGAGTAACTAACTTGTAAACTAACTCGAGTAAATATACATGGCTAAAAGGTTTGATGTTCATGGGTAATTAATCTAATTAATATTATTGTTGGCAAATTGCTGTGTTATAAAACAAGGATAATTAACAATAAAATATTTGGTTCTTGCTATGAAAACTTAACTTCGCAATTCATCATGTTTCTTATTTACTAAACTTGTGCTAAATTGTTCTATTGTCTAAAATATATATTTAAATACTGGACCACTTTGTTTTGTGGTCATCTAATTGGACATGATCTCGAACACAAATAGATTTGTTATTCTTCAAATTATGTTATGATGAAAAATCAGGAGAAATAAATAGCAAAATGGTTGCCATTAATTCTGAAGTGCAGCTGTCTTGTATTGTAATCAAATCCATTTTTTTTTTTTTTTAAGGTCCTTCCAGACAGAGTCCTCTTCTTATCACGCTGAGCGGTAACTATTCGTCCCCGCTGAGCATCACCAGCTCTTCCAATAAAGTCTACCTGCACTGGTCATTTGATCACACCTCCAGCCACAAAGGCTTTCGAATCCGTTACACAGGTGAGCTACAGTACTGTTGTTGATGATACTCACTGTTAATGTCCATAAATAACCATTTCAAATTCCCCACACTAGAGATTTAGCAATTGGTACTGGTTACAACCTGCTGGATCCTGTATGATGTATTGTTGTGTAAATATTTAAAACATTTCCGTATGTTCCTTACCTTCGGAAGGCTGATGATTATCAGTTTCAGAAGGATGACTAATCATCTGCTGCTTTCGCACAGTGGGACCAGTTCTCTCATGCTGACAGCGTCTTTAGTTTTCTGCTCTCTTTTCATGCTTGATGGAGTTTTGATAGCCAGATCAGTGGCAGGCTGAGTTAGAGACACCAGCATACAGGTTTGCATCCTCAATATGGACCACCCTGCTGGAGTACCTTGGGAAGAAAACAGATGGCAAGCCAGATTCTAAACTTTCTACTGTTTGCTTTAATAATCCATCTTTTATCTCCACAGGCTGGCTCTCAATCACCAGTTGTATTGAGTTCCTAATCTATGTCTAACTCTATACTCTTCCTTTTTCTTTTCTTTTCTTTTCCCTTTTTTTCTTCCTTTTTTTGTACCTTTACCTCCAATCATTCCCGAGCATTAATACATTTCATGTGGTGAGTGACTGACTGTGATTAGTGTTTGAGCTTTTTTTTTTCCTAAGGTGTTGAGAGGAAAGGTGAAATAGACTGGAGAGATTGATAGCTAGATAGATTTTGCTACCAACAGGGAAAAAAAAAGTCATGAAGGTGACATTGAGATTTGTTTTCATTTTGATTTTATTGGACGTAAGACCTCAGGCATTAATGCTTTGCTTGGTGAAGGAATAAGCCATGTCTGGATATACAGCAAAATGGAGAGGATGAAGACTGGCTTAAGCTTCTACTTCTACCAAACTGTCGGAGGCTGAGTGCCAGAGCCCCTCTCAGCTGCCTCTCTAAGTCCAGCAGCATATAGAGTCCTACAATTTTACCACTCCATGGGGATTTTAACGTAATGTTGTACACTAGAGTTGTAATTTCGCAGATTGGCCCCATTTCCAAGATCCTACTCATTTTTGCTAATGGATGAGTGGGTCACTTGAGACCTTCCCATTTTCTGTCTTAACAGGGCAGTTTGTTGGAGAGCCACACCACTTGTAAAACCTGAAGAAAAGCCTACTGTTTTATTTCTGTCACTTTTTCTTTTTTTTGGAGATGGACAGATCTCCTATTGTCTGTATGACATGATTCTGGATATGATTCTTCAATCACAGAAGTTAGAATAGTAGAATAATCATGTTTATGGCATGTAACATAGTACATTGAAAAAAAAATACTTTTATTCAGAATTTGCTTAATTCAACTGCGTACATATGTTCTATGTGACTGATTTGAGTAACATTAACACAATTAGTCTATTGGCCTAAATTTAATACTACTGTATATTTATAATAACATCCTCATGAAATTAAATGTATTTGCTTTTAGTTAAAACTGCCTGAATTAAGTATACTATTCTAGATCATTCAATCTAATAATTAGAAACTTTAATGTTAGGTTTACAGTAAATCTTAAAAATACTGAAATCATAAAAAAAAAAAAGTAAGCTGTATGTAAAAGGGATTAAAAGTAATAAATGGTACGGAATTCTCTATCCACTTCCTTTCTTATGTACTAAAATACTTCCTTCCCTCCGATAATTCTTCAGTTGTTTACTCCATCCATCTGATTTTCTGGTTAAAGGATTTTTAAATATGAACTTATTATTCAGTTACTCATCTTATAGTATACTACTTAGAATAAACTCAGCAAGTCATTGTGAGAGACGGAGCTTTCATAGGGTTCTGGATATTAAATGAGTAAAACCGGTATTTGATTTTTTTTATCTTGATGTATTTGATTGTATTTTTTGTGTGCACCTATGTATGTTTCAGCCGCCTATTGCAGTACCCCTAACCCTCCAGTGAATGGCTCAGTGCACAGCCAGACAGGCACAAAGCTGGGCAGTACATTGCGCTTCAGCTGTGACCAGGGCTTCCGCTTAATTGGCCAGAGCAGTGCCACTTGCACACGCACCCCAGATGGCATCTACCAATGGAATGCTCCTGTACCTCTCTGCCAAGGTGAGTGGCATCTTCTCACCTTCTTCTTTATATATATATATATATATATATATATATATATATATATATATATATATATATATATATATATGGGCTATATATATATATAGGCTCGCATGAAGAAGCAATCAAAATATATTTCACCTTAGATTGGCACTGTAGTGATTTACAATAATAGATTTAGTGCACACACCTGTCTTTTTCTGAGAGAGAAAGAGAGTGATGTAAAGCAGGCGAAATGAGGCAGGGATAATTCTTCTTTGTCCCGCTTTACAACACAGCAACTGGGAACAGCAGGTGCTTAAAATCTCGATACAGGTGTAATCTCACTTTTGAATTAAATTCATCACTATCCAACTGCCTCCTACTCCTAGTTATATCGTATGATCATATAACTTTATATATACATATAGCATATATTCTATATCTTGGTTCAGTCCTGTGCCCACATCACTGTGTATGTAGAGTTTTGTACATGTTCTCCGCATTTCTATGTGGGATTTCTCCATGTTCTTCAGTTTCCTTCTACCTCCCAAGAACTTGCTGGTACTGTAGGTGGATTGGCTGCTCTAAAATATTCTAGGTGTGATTAAGAGTTTATAGAGCTGAATGTGCTGACTTGTTATGGATGGTTCTCCCAACCATGATGTATTCCTGCTTAGCGCCTAGTCTTCCCTGAATAGGCTTCAGATCCACAAGCTCTGATGATGATTAAGTGCTTACTGAATATGTAAAATTCTAAATTAAATCTATAGACAATCTAAAAAAAAACATTATTGCACAGTAATTCATCTATAGTACAGTCATTGTGATAAGCAAACCATTTTAAAGAGATGCTTACCATTTGCAAAAAAAAACAAAAAACATTGTGATCCAAACTTTTACACTTTGCTCAATAACATCACACAGCCTATTATAAACTACATTGTAATGCTATTAGAGTTGGCTGCTCCTTTTGTAATATCTGATCATCTGCAATGTTCAGGAGCACGATGGTTGTTACTGCAGAGTGTATTAATATCTGTCTGCATCTCTCTCTCTCTCTCTCTCTCCCCTCTCTCTCAGTTGTTTCATGTGGAATGCCCATGGCTCCAGTGAACGGCAGTGTGGTTGGACAAGATTTCACGCTCGGTTTAAGGGTCACGTTCAAATGTAACCCAGGTTTCCGACTGGCCAATACCTTAGCTGTATCAACAGTTTGTCAAGAGTCAGGGAGGTGGAGTCCTATGGAGACGCCACCCCGCTGCATACGTAAGCCTAAAATTGACAGATGAAATGTTTGCAATCTGCAGGTTCTCATTGATTTAGTCTTAAAGCCAGATTTACAAAGCAACCCTGTATATTTACTAGCTAGTGCTTCCATTGTTTGAAGTAAAGTTTGATTTGTGCCCTCCAGCTGTCACCTGCCCTGACATTGGCCACTCGGCAGTGGACCACGGGAGATGGAGGCTTATCTACGGCATGCAGAATCAGTATGAGGCCATGATGATGCTCACCTGTGACCCTGGGTATTTTTACAAGGGTCAAAGAGTCATTCGTTGCCAAGCCAACAGCACTTGGGATTACCCTGAACCCAGACCTGCATGTGAAAGTGAGTGTGTTTATACTTCTGTGTTTGTAGTTTAGTAAAGTGCATGTTTCATATATCATATATCATTATACAGAATATATGAATAATTACAAATTTGTCCTACTAAAATGGAATAAATTCTTCAGCTAGTGAAGAGTAACTTGTTTTTCTTCTTCACCCAGTTATTTCTTGTGGAGACCTTGGAACCCCACCCAATGGAAATAAGATTGGTACGCTGACTGTGTTCGGAGCAACAGCCATTTTCGCCTGTAACACAGGCTATACTCTAGTGGGCTCCAGGGTGAGAGAATGCATGGCCAATGGCTTGTGGAGTGGATCTGAGGTTCAGTGTCTTGGTAAGGCAATCATGCTCTATCAAGCAACCAATTTCATATTTGTAGGTTGTGTAGCTAAATTATGTGGCTGTGAAAGTCAGCTGTTTTTATGCACTTGTTTCTCTCCTCAGCTGGTCACTGTGGCTCTCCTGACCCCATAGTAAATGGACAGATAATTGGTGAGAACTATAATTACAGGGGCAGCGTGGTTTACCAGTGTAACCCAGGGTTCAGACTTATTGGCGTGTCAGTGCGCATATGTGAGCAAGATCACCGCTGGTCTGGAAAACCTCCCGTTTGTGTCCGTAAGTACTGCTTATTAATATACATATAAAATATGTATCACATGTATAATAATATGTTTGATTAACAGTGTCTGTTGTCTTTAACAAATGGTAGCATGCAGGTAACAAGGACACAATACTTAGCATCAGATGTACATCTTTACAACATGTACTACATACCAAGGAATATACATATATCCAAATAATATTTGTAGAAACCATAACGTTCTAATAAAATGTATTATTATTATTATTATTAGTAGTAGTAGTAGTAGTAGTAGTAGAAGTAGTAGTATTTTTATTATTATTTTTATTATTATTATTATTTTTATTGTTATTGTTCTTCACCTCCAGTCTTTATTCTGATATTTTGTAGCTATCACATGTGGACATCCAGGAAATCCTGCTAATGGTATGACCCAGGGAGCACATTTCAACCTCAATGACGTAGTTCACTTTGCCTGCAGTACCGGCTATGTCTTACAGGGGGCCATTAAATCTCAATGTCAATCCAATGGGCAGTGGAGCAACTCTCTCCCCAGATGTAGAAGTAAGTGCTATAGAGTTATTTATTCTTCTAAAAAGTCTTTATTTGCTCATTCATCTTAAAGCATATTATATATTAAAGAGTACAAAAGATTCAGGAACTGTAGCACAGCTAGTAGAAATGGAATGTAGTTACAGTACTGTGGAAAGTTTGGATTGATCAGTGGCTCTTGGAGTTTGAGGTGTTTCCTTTCCTTGGATAGTTCTTTGGAATGTTAAGGATTCTAGCTTTCTAGCTCTTCATAGGTGTTCTATCAGTTCTCGCAGATTAATCTTTGTCTTGCCTGATGTACTGTAGTGTTGCTACCTCATAGCTCCAGGGTCCCCAGACCCCCAGACCTAAGCTCAGGTTACTCTCTGTGGGGAGTTTTGCAGGCTTTCAGTGCATTTGTGTGGACATGCAGATATATAGATTGGGAATATTGTGCATAGGTGCAAATGAATATGTGTGTGAATGTGCATGGGGTCCTGCAATGAAGTGGCATCCTGTCAATCCTTTCAATTCTCCCACCTTGAACCAGTGTTTCAGGGATAGGCTCCAAAATCCTGACCCGGACCAGGATAAAATTGCATTGTACCAAATTTTAAAAATGTATTTATTTCAAAATTGCTTTTCATTGTTTCAGTAGTGGTAATTTATTCACAAATATTTTTGCTTTGTAAATATCCTGGATTCAGTCAAAGTGCAATCAATGAATTCAATACACTGTGGCATCAAAAGAATGGTTTTGTTACACAGAGCTGGTACATTTGTATTGTGCATGATCTTTTGTCGGGCACGTCATTTAGAAACAGAAATTGCAAATGTATTAGAGAATTACACTGGATTCTTGTTCTTACTGGTGCTTCAGTCTTGAGCTGTTTGCTCAAAGGTGCGTTTTTTTTGACACTATGATGTTGAACTATGTGTCTCTGTGAATTCAAACTTTATAGAGAATCTATCAACACTCTACCTTTTGTTTCCTGCATTGAAGAGAAGGATTTGGGTTTGTTTCTCCAAGACACGCTTACTGTACAATAGTCAGTTTTTCTTCAGATCCTGGCTGAAGGTGAAAATAAAGAGAAAATGTTGTCTGATGTAATGTTATGACCTTGGAGTTAAGTTCAACCATCATAAGCATGCCCTGGTTTCATTCTGGGCATTTTGATATAGGTGTACTGATGTGGGCATCCAGGAAATCCTGCTAATGGTATGACCCAGAGAGCACCTACACAATCAGAAACCGTATCATGCCTGTATTTGCTGCCACACTGACCTGGTTTACTGTATTATTTGGAAGGATTGCAAATGAAGGGTATACTTAACTATGGAATACTTAAGCACAGTATCCTCTGTCTTTGAGAGAGAAATTAATTGAAAGAGAATTATAACTTCTAATAGAGAAGGACTCATGAGAGAATATTATAGAAGTTGAGCTGAAAATGACTTGACTTGACATATGGATAAAGCATGGCACAACAGAGCTTCCGTGTGTGTGTGTGTGTGTGTGTGTGTGTGTGTGTGTGTGTGCATGTGTGTGTTTACACGCTTGCTATTACTGTTAGTCATTTGACAACTGCAGCTCAGTTTGTTTCTTTAAATGAGCTCCACTGAGGATTGTGTAACTTGATAAAAGAGAACAATACATGCCATGAAATGAAATTAACAGGTAAATCCAGGAGAAACTGATGTAGAAGAACTAAAAAAATAGTCAAGGTTTGTAATTGAATCTGTTACATGGTGGTCTAAACTGGGCCAGTCTGAGTTGGGTTTGTTGGAGTTGAACCTGTAACTAAGGATATGCATATGACTGTCTGCGTTTACTTACTAAAATCGTATCATCTATAAGACAACTGCAATGTCACAAAGGGCATAACTCCCATACTTATAGTGGGAGTAGTGTGTTCATTACAGTTAGGTGTGTATGATGGTACTGTTGACGTTTGCACAGACTCTCACAGGCTGAGATTTGTTGTGGAAGTGAGAAGAAAATAAAGCAGAATAAAAGATTATTTTAAATGAAAAACCGACCTGGAGAGTTCACTAAGTTTCTGACATAATCTTGAGTGGGTGGGTATTACAGAGATCCTGCTGGCTACAGGGGTTTAGAGTGACAGCTAAATCGCCTGGGTTTTATCTGATAGACCACTTCCATACAAAAACATGTCTTAGACCTTCAGATACATAATATATAGTAACCAATGTAAGATGCAGCTAATTCTAAAATTAGATTATGTGAATAACATGTCTATCTATCTATCTATCTATCTATCTATCTATCTATCTATCTATCTATCTATCTATCTATCTATCTATCTATCTGTCTGTCTGTCTGTCTGTCTGTGTCTTTCTGTTTATCTATCTACTGACTATTTGTCTGTCTGTCTGTCTGTCTGTCTGACTGTCTATTTATCTATCTACAGACTATTTGTCTGTCTGTCTGTCTGTCTGTCTGTCTGTCTGTCTGTCTGTCTGACTGTCTATTTATCTATCTACAGACTATTTGTCTGTCTGTCTGTCTGTATGTCTGTCTGTCTGTCTGACTGTCTATTTATCTATCTACAGACTATTTGTCTGTCTGTTTGTCTGTCTATTTATCTATCTACAGACTATTTGTCTGTCTGTTTGTCTGTATGTCTGTCTGTCTGTCTGACTATCTATTTATCTATATACAGACTATTTGTCTGTCTGTCTGTCTATTTATCTATCTACAGACTATTTGTCTGTCTGTCTGTCTGTCTGTCTATTTATCTATCTACAGACTATTTGTCTGTCTGTCTGTCTATTTATATACTGTATCTACAGACTATTTGTCTGTCTGTCTGTCTGTCTGACTGTCTATTTATCTATCTACAGACTATTTGTCTGTCTGTCTGTCTATTTATATACTGTATCTACAGACTATTTGTCTGTCTGTCTGTCTGTCTGACTGTCTATTTATCTATCTACAGACTATTTGTCTGTCTGTCTGTCTGTCTATTTTTATCTATCTACAGACTATTTGTCTGTCTGTCTGTCTGTCTGTCTGTGTCTGTCTGTTTATCTATCTACAGACTATTTGTCTGTCTGTCTGTCTGTCTATTTATCTATCTACAGACTATTTGTCTGTCTGTCTGTCTGTATGTCTGTCTGTCTGTCTGTCTGTCTATTTATCTATCTACAGACTATTTGTCTGTCTGTCTGTCTATTTATCTATCTACAGACTATTTGTCTGTCTGTCTGTCTGTCTATTTATCTATCTACAGACTATTTGTCTGTCTGTCTGACCGTCTATTTATCTATATACAGACTATTTATCTATCTGTCTGTCTGTCTGTCTGTCTGTCTGCCTGTACCTCTTCGCTTAAAGCAGCAGACTATATGTCAGTGGCAGCTCAGAGACAGGTCGTGTCCAAATCCTGACAACTGAGAGACACTGAGCCACAGCCACTGACGGCTCTTGACACATTAAATGACTTGACCTATCAAAGATGAGAGCAGTGCTATCAGTGAAGCAACCTTAGAAATCTGAAGATTTGATAAAAAAAGGAGGTTGTCTTTCAGGCAGCTTTTTCTCATTGGACGTTTGAGAAGTTTAGGATTTTATGCCTGTTAAGTTCAAAACTACTGCCCTTGTTTTAATACCTATACAGCATTGTCATAACACCACTGTTTGTCTGAGCCTGTGTGATGGCTTGGGAAGGTGTTGACAGAAGGTAATAAAAAAATACAGATTCGTAAAAGGGGATTAGCACTTTTGTTGTTTGTTTCATCAGGTTTATGCTTTTAATTATAAGCTTTAAAGTTGTTTTTCCTTTTCTCACATCATCCCATTATGTGTGAATGTGCATGTGAGTGTTCTCTGGCCGAGGGAACTTAAAGTGGTTTGGTGTTCTGCACCCATCTCTCTTCTCATGTCATGTCCTGTCATTAGCACTGAGAGCAGTAGAATCACAGCTAATGGGTGAAGAGGAGCTTGCCTGGAAAGGCACAAGCTTTGAGCTGCATCAATAATTCAGAGAGCCCCTCATAGCTCTGCTAATCAGCACCAATTTGTGTCAGCCCAAGCCACTGCCATCTTCAAAATGGCCTCTTAAAACCACACTGATAAGTCTACAGACACGCCAGAAAAATGATCCATCTCGCTCACCAAATGGCCAGTGGCCAGAGGCTGAAACAAATCTACTATCCAATTGTTCTCAGGAAGAGATAAATTGGATGTCTTTTAACACTTAATTGTCATTTTGTCTTTCCCTCTTTGTCTAATTCTGTCTCTTTTTGCCGTTGCAGACCTTGATAAGCATAAGCTAATGGAAAATGTGAACAGATTTCCATTTGTTCATTATGATCACATTTAAAATTTCAAGTAACCATGCTCTAGGTCAAGAACATACTTTTTAAATTGATGATTATCAGAATTTGGATTCTTCTTCGGTAATTGACTCATGAAAACAGCGTTAGATGTCAAACTGCATGTCAAACTGAGAAAAGGATGATTTGAATAGGAAGCTATATCATTATATTAGTCTTGATGAAAGGCAATTGCTAATGTGTTGAAAGCTTTTCATTTCACAAAGATCTTTTTTCTTTATGCCTCTGGAGATGGCACTATTTACATGATCTTGAGTGGGTGGGTTTTTAGAGTTTGGGTCATAATGGCTGCCGAAGGTCTATAAAAACAGCTCAATCATAGCAGTCTGTTCCTGCTTCAGTATTTTCTAGATTTGAAAAAAATGTGTCCAAAAATGTGTTTAATTGTGATTTACATTACAAAATGTATTACATCCTGACAATTGTTTAATAAAGGAACATCTTTCAAACATAAGTTACATTTATATTGTTGTTACTTAAATCTGGTTTTAGTTTTCGCATCTTATAGGTTCAAAAGTCTAAAGCCAAACTATCGGAGCATAAATTTAAAGGTTCCTAAACTTAAATCTTAAAATAATCATTTAAAACCGAAGAAGGAAAAAAGTCTTTGGGTAGTAGGCATTGAGTAAGCAATGTAGTGGAAATGTTATCCCAGAAGGTTGCATAATATCCAGAAATCTTCCAGTCAGCTGAACGAGGATACAAATATATGAGTCAGATTTACTGAAGTATGTGCAAATTCACTTAGACATCCTACATTTATTTCATTGCGTATGTTCATGGCACAACCTGTCATTTGCCTTGTGAATTACGCACCAAGTGACTTAATGGAAATAAATATCCCTACCCTTGTTATGCATCTCGTAATCTGTGTGTAGCCCCATTAGCTTAACTTGTGAAAGTAGCTAAAAAGTATTGATCAAATCACCGGGCTGTGGGAGGAGGTACAGTGGTGCAGATGCTACCCCGACACGCCACTGTAAGACGCTTACCTGCTCAGCAGAAGGACATATTCCTATAAAAGGGCCCCATCTGTCTCTCCTCTCTCATGTCTCCGTCATGATGTCAATGCAGTAGAAATGACACGAGTGCCCCCTCACCCATGTGTTAGTGCAGGACGAATGGCTTGTTGACGATATCTGTCATGCATTTTAATAGCAGCTGCACTGCCGGGGCTTGTTTTTCTCCCTGCCCTTCCTCATCCTCCACAGTGTCAGCCTCTTATGCCAGATTGATTATGACATGGGATCCAGTGCCATCTGATGTGGCACAGTTGGTATCTGAAAGGGGGGGTATTGGGACGTGGGGTTGTAGTGCACTGGGCACGAGTTGATTAGGGAGTAGCACACAGCTAATTCCTGCCTCTATTTCACTCAAGTGTACTCCTCTCACTCTCCACCTCTCCTTGTTTGGCTCATGGCTGACAGATGTTAATCTCTCATGGTTTGCCTCCTGTCTGTTTCACTAGGCCTCCATCCATCACTCTCTCCATCTTTCATATGTACTTTAAGTTTTGACTTTTTAAAAGGTAGTGACAAACTTTGCTGGAGCAGCTGTTTGTGCACATGTTGGTGTAGGTGTGCATTTCTCGCTGCTATACTGTCTTTGCTGTTGTTGCATTTATTTATTGAAGGCATATTAGCACTTACAGCACATGCGATTATAGGAATTAAAGAAAAATCGATCGTAGTCAGTGTCTTTATTTAACTTACTAATTTTGTTTAAGTTTCCTCCGGGTACTCCGGTTTCCTCCTCCGGTCCAAAGACATGCATGGTAGGTTGATTGGCATCTCTGGAAAATTGTCCGTAGTGTGTGATTGCATGAGTGAATGAGAGTGTGTGTGTGCCCTGCGATGGGTTGGCACTCCGTCCAGGGTGTATCCTGCCTTGATGTCCAATGACGCCTGAGGCACAGGCTCCCTGTGACCCGAGAAGTTCGGATAAGCGGTAGAAGATGAATGAATGAATTAATGAATTTTGTTTAATGTGTGTATTGTTTTTTTTTTTTAGTTTGTGCATCTTATAAATTCTTACCACTAGCTAACTCTGCCCTATCAAACGACAGCTACAGCTACTGCTGGAGGTGAAGACTAGCACGTGCTTCCTCCGAGAAACGTTTGCTGATGCCGTGTCACAGTGCAGCCGAGCATGTTCGGAGAAAAGTAATAACTACTCTCGTCCATATACATGAGTTCACAGAAACTCACAATTGGTTTGTGTTGCTCTGATTGACAGGAAAGCGAGTGATGCCATCTTTCACAACCAGAGAACATGGCAAGTTTTCTGTCTTGGAATCCTGGCCACAGATGGCTGTCACATTGTCAGGATTTGCGATCGTCTGATAACAGATCAAATGATTTATCTGTTGTTCCATTTGTAAAACCATAATGTGTGTATTTACGTGCTTGCATATGTGCATACATGCCTAAGGGTTTTATTTTTATCACTCTTAAGCTTACACTAATTCTTATTACCACCTATATCCTCTCAGCATGTGCTGTTATTCTACGTAATATTTTTTCGCATGTGATTTTATTTCTCCTCAGTCGTGAACTGCACAGAGCCTGGGCATGTGGAAAACAGTGTGAGACAGGTCCTGCCCAGTGGGCCTCATCGCTACAGCTTCCAGACTTCAGTATCTTACACATGCAATCCAGGATACTACCTGCTGGGCACCAGCACTCTGACATGCCAGGGTGATGGCACCTGGGATAGGTCACTGCCCAAGTGTCTCTGTGAGTTTCTTGCTTGTCTTTTAGCAACATTTTATTTTTGAATTCATTAGCCTATGAATAGCATCGAGTGTAGATCCGTGACCATTGCTATCATTACCATAATAAATATGTATATTCAGATATAGAGGACACATAGGAAAATCTTGCCTGAATGACCCCTTGATGTAACAATAGACATGCCTGAGCTAAGCTTGGGATGGGATACACTGCTTCTACTACAAACCATTCAGAGTTTTAAATGTCATAAGCAGGGCATTGTTGTCAATGCAGAATGTAAAAGAAAGTCATTGAAACGCTTGAATGAGAAAGAAGTGTGATCTTTCTTTCTTTAGTAAGAATGCATGCTGTTTCATCCTGAAGTAGCTAAAACATCCTTAAAGTGGCAGCATACATTATGGCAATATGTTAACATAATATTTTGCAGCTATACATCCGTACAGGCTCATAGATGTATTCTTGTTTTATTTCTTAAACCATTCTTTTGTAATTTGAGGCAGTGATTAAACCACCTCAAGTGGTTAAGACTCTGGGTTGTTGATCGGAAGGTCGGGGTTCAAGCCTCAGCACTGCCAAGCTGCCACTGTTGGGCATCCTTAACCCTCCCTGATCCAGGGGTGCTGTATCATACTGTAGCTGCCTTTTGCACTCTGACCCCAACTTCCTCAGATGGGATATGGGAAGAAAAGAATTCCTCTGTGCTGTAGTGTATATGTGGTAATAATAAAGACATCTATGCTTGTTTCATTTCATATGTTAAATTCATAATTAAATTCATGATGTCATTTCTCATGAAAGATACAGATAGATTGAGGGGCAGGGATTGTGTCAGATTGTCCTCCGACGTTTGATCCGTAGCAGAATTATTTTGTAATGTTATGATGTGATACCAGAATGTACCAGCTCTGACAATTAATACTTTTGCCTCTCTCTGTTCCTCTCCCTCATGCCTCTGCTACAGTGGTGTTGTGTGATCATCCCAGCATGCCTCCTTACACACAGATCTCTGGGGAGAGGAGAACGGTGGGTTCAGTTATACGCTACAGCTGCATAGGTCATCGCACCATTGTAGGCAACACCACCCGTGTGTGCCAGCTGAATGGCCAGTGGAGTGGATCACCGTCACACTGTACTGGTAATTCATTATGCCTTTTAACTAATGCTTACAAGTCAACTACTAATTTTTTAAGATTATTTAAATTTCAGGAGTATTATTAGAAGTCCAGAAGTTCAGTGGCCATGGTGCTCCAGCGGCTGAGCACACCATCCCACTATAACCTATTTTAATCTTCTCCTATCAGCCTCTGCTACATGAACCCCCACAAGCCTGTCAGCTTATGAGCTGTCCTTCTTCACTATAAACCCATGGCCCCCACACAGCTCTCAGATATGCCACCACATAGCCTCATCCTGTGCAGTAAAACCAGCCTGACAGGTTAATGTCACAATTCAAGGCATTCATATTTCTCAAAAATTGCATCTTTGCTACCAGGGATCACATTGGCCGTTTTTACAACAGAATTTCAAATTGCACTGGGATAAATATCCAATGTAAAGAGTGACTTCAACACGGAAATGGAAAATACAGATGTCCATAAAATATTTACTCAATTTTCTCAATAGCATTTGTGGCTGTTTGTGAAGCAGAACCATGTGGACAGATGAGACTCATGTTCATTTGTAAATGCCTCAGCAGAGAGCAGTTTATATGATGAACAGAGCAATGGAAGGAAATTTCATTTCTCTGTCAGGTTCATGTCCAAAGTCTGTCATCATGCCACATGAATGCTAGAGTGCTCTTTATTCTCTTCATATCAAAATGCATGGGAAAAAAAAATCACCTCACACAGAATTAAAAGTTCAGGGAGTGAAATCAGACCTTATCCAGCTTGAGATAAGTTTTGGTGAGAGTTTTGTGGGTTTGTGGGTAGTTAGGGGTTAGAGTTAGGACTTGGGGGTATAGGAAATGTTTGAACAGATCCAGCACCACCCCCTGGACTTTTGGTTCTGCAGGGATGACTATTTCAATTTGAAAGCCATATTGGAAGATTGAGGTGTGTGCGTGTGTGTGTGTGTGTGTGTGTGTGTGTGTGTGTGTGTGTGTGTGTAATCCCATCTCCCAAGGCATTCTATCTTATTTTATCTTCTATTCTTCTGATATGTTATTTTCAGGAATGTTGTTGAAGAACTAATTTAAACTCAGATCTCAGGCAAAGCATCTAAAGAGGAATGAAAACCTAGTTTAAATTGTTCAGGTTAATGAACCTTTTTACTGATCATTGCTGATGGTTTTTAGCACATCTGTTGGCTTCAAGCTTACATTGTTGTTGTAGCTGTGACATCATTATGAAGGACATTTGAAATGTCTAGCAAAACAAGACAAAATCTTCGAATAGTTAAATATTTTAAAGAATGAATAAATTAAAGAAGTTGAGTATTCTGTGTATGTGTGTGTTTGTGTGTGTGTGTGTGTGTGTGTGTGTGAGAGAGAGAGAGAGACAGACAGACAGACAGACAAAGTGTGTGTTCAAGTTTAATCACATAAGCAAATTTGTGTTAAATTGTGTGCCTTGTTGCAGGTGATTCAGGCGGTAGATGTGGTGACCCTGGTGTACCCGTGCATGCTATCCGTCTGGGAGAGCAGTTCTCTGTGGGCAGTGTGGTGCGCTTCAGCTGCGAGCCAGGATATGTGCTTCGTGGTTCTTTAGAGCGGACCTGCCTGGCCAATGGCACCTGGCTGGGGACGCAGCCTGAGTGCCAGGGTAAGTGTATATTCCACAGGGCTGCATGTTTGGGTTTTAGCAGCACTGGAAAATTCATCCGACCGTAAATGTGCCGTGCAGATGCAGGGATCTATTTCATCACACCCTAAAAAAATTGGAGGAGAGACAGAACAAGACAGGGTCTTTTCTTTCCCCAATATTATTTACTAAATCTCAGCAGGTTTAATATAGTCTTTTAGTGATGATGCTTCACACGGTGTATACACATTTTTTTCTCCTGCTATTTGCTTTGAGTTTTTATGCCCTTTTCCCTCAACAAACTGCACATGTTGCAGTGTGAATCCCAGTGTGTGTCATAGAAGTCCTTGTTCCCTGTGTATCCAGCTCCTTCCCTCTCACTCTATTCCATCTGTGATTATTTCTCTCTCCCAAATTCATTCTTTGGCCACATTGCCATTCTGCTCATGTTCTTGTGGGTAAAGTACTTGCACAGAAAGGGTGACAGAAGAGCAGAAATATCCAAGTTAATTACCCATGGGGACACACCTACCATTTCTCTCAACTGTCTGCTTTAACTATGTCCTTTATTCAAAAGGATGGCAAAGAGCATCTCTTGAAAATGTATTATTTTTTAAAATATCTTACAAACTCTATGCTTCACTGTTTCTTTGCTCTGATGTTATTTTTATACGTCTGTGTGTACAAAGATAAGTCTTACAAAGATTGTAGTTACAATTACTGGAATAAGATTCATTTATACCTTTACATAGTAAATATGACAAAAATAATATTGCTCTCTAAAGAGCAAACTAAGTTCAGATGCAGTCATACAGTATCTTGAAATGTAATATTGTGAAAATATGTAACATGACTAAATATTATGAAACCAGATATGAAAAAAATAGTGTGAGTTTAAATTGGTCTAAATGTGCAATTGATATTTAACTTTTTTTAAAGAACAATCAAGCAGTATTTAATAGTGATCCAATTGATTCGCCGAATAAATGGATGACCTAAAACGATCATTTTTTTCTGTCAAAATTATGTAGGCAAAAATGTATTTTTATATTTGGGTGTAAATATTGTTGAAACCAGGATTTTAAAAAACAAGATTTTTTTTGTTATAATATTGTGTTTATATAAAACTATACAATTCCCAAGAAGTTTGTGTGTTTGTTTTAATAAAGGGTGCCAATAATTTTGGAGTTGTCTTGATAATTGAAATAGAAAGTCAAATGATTTATTTCTATGTTATCCGCTCAGTAGCTTTCCATTATCATGACTGCGTGACCAGTGAAACGTGTCAGTCTCAGACAGGAGGGGGGTTTTCTGGAAAGCTTTAGTATGTTTTAAAATCGAAATGAATGAAGAGCTATTAAGGCAGGGCAGAGGGTACAGCACAGGTTTAGAAGGTTAGGACCCTACAACAGCACTGCCAGATTTAATCACAGTTAGGGCACCAAGGGTGTTGACTCATTACCAGAGTCTGTGTCCTTTCTTTCACTCATGCCATTGTGCCCTTGAGCAAGGCTTTTAAACCCAACATGGCCCCCTTTTTCGCCCTTGTTCTAGTTTTAGTGCAGATGCCTAGAAAGATCTCTCTTACGCTCTCTCTCTCTCTCTCTCTCTCGCTCTCTCTCTCTCTCTCTCCCTCTCTCTCTCTCTCTCTCTCTCTTCTCTATCAGTTGTGTCATGTGGCAATCCCGGCACTCCTCGAAACGCTTTGATCCAGTTCCATGATGGGCTGGTCTTCGCCCGCTCCATCACATACTCATGCAGAGAGGGTTACTATTCCAACGGCCTGCTCACGCGCCACTGCACCGTCAACGGAACATGGACTGGAGACATGCCTGAATGCACAGGTAAAGTCTACTGTAACATTAACACCTCTCTAACTACCTCTCTATTACCATCACAGCCACACATAAACCTTACTGTATATCCCCTGGAGTCCAAATAAAATTTGGCTATCCTTAATGTGTGCTTGGCTTGGTTTTGATAACAAATATAAAAAGTAAAAATTATTATTATTATTATTATTATTATTATTATTATTATTATTATTATTATTATAAGTAATATTAACTGAAGATGACTAAATTATGAATTAGTGTAGATATAAATATTGATTATTGTCCTCTTTTAACCCAATTGATGCTTATATCTCAGAATTGTCCGATGAAATCTCGTCATTTTATTTTTTTATATTAAGTGTTAATATCTTCCGGTAATATAAGAAGTCAATAGGAGAGTTCATTGTTACTTTTAGTGTCAGCCCTGGACTTGAGCCAATCAGATAAACCTACATTGACTGTGTTGTAGAGACCGAGATTAGCCCTGTCCATCTTCTTAGCATTAGCCTTACATGTATAGGCTTGCTTCTGGAACACAATGGAGACAACTTGGGCTCAGAGCTAATGGAGGTCACAAAAAGCCATTATGTCTACTGGCACGATGCTTTCACTTTTCAGAGGCTGCTGAATAAAGATCCCGAATGCTGTCTAAATCACTGACACAAACCACAAAGCTTTTTCTTGCGATAATGAAAAATTACAAATATTTCTAAAGAAATGCATTAATTGAGAGGCAATGCAGAGATATAATTTAGCTCTATATAATTGATTTATAGTAATAGGTAAAAATCTAATCATTTTAATCCTAAACCCAAAATGGAGAAATATGACAGGGTAATTGTGTAATTCTCTAATTATCCTCTTTGTTGTCACACCATCATTCTCTGCCTTTTCATATTCAGTTATTAACTGCGGAGACCCAGGAGTGCCTGCAAACGGCCTGCGACTGGGCAACGACTTCACATACAGCAGCACTGTTAGCTTCCAGTGTTCCCCAGGCTTTACCATGGATGCTGACCGTGCCTCCAAGCTCATCTGCACAAAAGATCGCACTTGGAATGGCACCAAACCAGTGTGTAGAGGTAACTTCAGCTTAGAACATTGAGTACATTAGGTTACAGTACTAATTATGCGCCGTGATCAACCCCAGTCATGGCTAGTTTGGATTTTAAGGTGAATGCTGTAAATAATCCAGAGGAATGATGCAAGATATAAGTCTAAGTTCACTGACAAAAGCTGTAAGAACTGTTATAATTTCATAGTGAAAAAAGGAGTTTTGCCACAATATATTATAGTTCTCTCATGATCTGTGAGCTCATGTGTGCAGAGAAGAGGGTAGACGTGTCTTTACTAATATAAAGACTCGGTCACAAGCGACCTCATGTTGGCTTTCCTTTACTTACATGTGCACCCTCATCTTCCTCGTCCAGTTACAGCCCTATATACATACACACATCAGGAACATACTAACTAGACAGAAACTCTGGGGGTGATCTGTAATAAACCATTCACTGTATATACTACAGTAGATATCTCTTTACTGTGAGTATGTTATGCTGCCATGTAATGCAGCATAACGTCGCTGTCGGGCGGAAACCTTGTATGTCCAAATTTGGTCAATTTCATATTTTTTCACATATCGATGCTATTGGTCAGTCCCCACGAGGGTCTGTTATTTTTACAAGTTATTAACCAATCTAAAGTCTTGAAAATAGCTTGAGCGCAAATCTCATAACTCCATTGGACACTTCAACTGTTCACCTCTTCCTCACTCCGCGGGAGAGTTTCACGGCATATTTCTCCTTAATAAGAGTCGCAACGAATCAACACGTCTTCTGAGGTAAATGTCTTCAAAACACTGGGCTCAAAGAAAAAAAAGTCTTGACCCGCGCTAGTTCTGGTGCTCGTCTGAGGACAGGAATTTAGGAATTAAGACAATCTACTGCAATGCGGACTAAACCCTGTGCACTGCAGATAAGGTACGACGTTTTTTTAATTTCTTGAAAAATAATGGTTTTGGAGATATGAGGATTCCGCCTGACAGCGACGATAAGCAACAATTTGAGAAAAAAGCACTTGTCTGGCTTCATGTGTCATGGAAGAAGCATGTGTTGAAGCGAACTTTACACTTCCTGGTTTGTAGGTGTGGGAGAGCTGCCTGTTGGGTAGAAATTACCAGGTGGAAAACTTGCTTTCTTACTTTTAAATGGTCTCAGTCTATTTATTATTTCCAATAATTAATATCGACAATGTAAATTTGGCCAAACTGAGGACTAAAAGCAGTCAGTAATTAAAAAGATTGAGTAAATTACTGTTACTTGACTATATGATTAACTAGCTTAAAAAATCCATCACTACTGATGCGGTGAGTAAATGCTGATTACAATTTTGTCTATTTTTGTTCAAAGAATTGACAGACCAGGTATTCTAGATTAATTTATTTGGTTGTGTTCTTTGCAGCAATTGTATGTGGAACACCACCGAGTATTCCTAATGGCCAGGTGGTAGGAACTGACTTCCAGTGGGGCTCTAGCATCAGCTACACCTGTAACCAGGGCTATCAACTCTCTCTGCCCACTGTCCTTACCTGTCAAGGCTCTGGCAACTGGAGTGGGGAAAGGCCACAATGTTTCCGTAAGTCTCACTTTTAAAATGGTGTACTTGTTCCTTTTCCAGAAATTATTATCCAAATCGTCAGCAGCAGTCAATGTACAGAAGAGCCTCCTCTCAACGGGGAGTCTCGGAACTGGAATTAAGTATAACTTTTTTATCCTTTACAGCTGTGTTCTGTGGGGATCCAGGGATCCCAGCCCAGGGCCGGCGTGAGGACCAGGGATTCACTTACCTTTCCTCTGTATTCTTCTCCTGCTTTCCACCTCTGGTACTGGTCGGCTCCACACGGAGGTACTGCCAGTATGATGGAACCTGGAGTGGGAGCCAGCCATCTTGTATAGGTATGAGGTTATGCAAGTTTCAAGGCATAGAGTGACAGGTTTAAATATAGTTTAAGAATGCATTTTAACGCTACATTTGGAACTACTCTCAAAACTTAGTGGGCTGAATTTCTGGTCAGTCTGGACTTTTGTAGTGGGGATTCTCAATTAAAAAAGATCTTAGTTGAGAACTGTCAGAATTCTGGATAGATTATAACACTCATATTTGGTTTGTGAAACTTCTTATATGCTGAATGCATAGAATTATGTGGGTTTTTGTATGAGTAAGCTGTCCATTGGTCATCAAGATAAGGGCATATTGGTGATATATTTTCAGATCCGAGTCACACAAGCTGTGTGGATCCTGGAACACCGCTATTTGGTTTTCAGAACAACACTCAAGGCTACCAGGTACCATATCACAAAATAATATATGTTTCTCTAAATCTAATAATCCTAGTCTTTGTAATACACTGTGATAAATTGCAACTTTTGGGTTTGCACCAACACAGATTGGCAGTACAGTGTTCTACAGCTGCAGAAAGGGTTACCTGCTCCTTGGCTCTATTTCTCGTACCTGCTTGCCGAACCTCACTTGGAGTGGAATGCCACCAGAGTGTATTGGTAAATAACATTTTCTATAAAATTCCCTATAATTAATTAATAATAACTCGGTCCATTATTTTGTTTTTATGCATTCAAGAAGGAAATTGAACATAATGGGGTGTGATAAGACCCGACGTGATGCAGAATACCTGTTATCACAGCAATGCTGATTATTTTCCTAAAAGCAAGTCCCAGCATGTTAATCTGTAAACTTTAACACTGACTGTTTATAGGAGATTCCTTCCAAAATGTTCATTAACCAGCTCCATGCTTCATCATGTAATTATTAAAATGAAACAGATCACATGGTCTGTCTTACGTTTTGACCTCATATAAGTCCCTATAAATACATTGTTATTATAAAAATGATAAACCAGTATTTTGAATTTATTCAGACACTATTGTCAGAGCCTGTACTATTAGAGAAAATGAATTAACACTTTACTGGGTATAAATATGGCTGAAAAATATTCATTCAGAATAGGAACTAGGAACTTTGTACTTAATATATGTCATTTTGTGTAAAGTATACTCAATCTTTTCCTTAGCTCACCACTGTAGTCAGCCTGAACTTCCAGCACAGGCAGATGCTAGAGCCATAGAGCTGCCATCGTTGGGTTACACTCTCATCTACACCTGTCAGCCTGGCTTTTATTTAGCCGGAGGCTCTGAACACCGCACGTGCAGACCTGATGGCAGCTGGACTGGCAAGCCACCACTATGTGCAGGTATCATGCAAAAAAAAGGTTTTTGTTAAGTCTTTTTTCTTGTTCATAATCCCTGTATTTTGTGTTCTCTCAGTACATATACATGTCACATGTACATCGTCTTTACTATTTAATAGCTAATTGTTCAGATTTACTGCACGTTTGTACTTCTTTCAGTCTTGATAATGTTGGTGAATTGCTGTCTGCACCTGTTTCCTCTCAAAAGGCTGGCACTGTCAGGGAGCTCCATTCATCACACTACCATTGGATTTTTAGACTTTAAAGCTCTGATTAGCCCAGTGCAAGGTGCTGATTTGGTTAGGAGTAAATGTGGTTTTGGAACACACAGACTGCGTTACACCTCCTGTGACACATAAATGGATCCCATTCAGCCTGTAAGGTGGTTAATTAGAACAAAAGAAGCCAAACTTTCAGACAGTTGCCTTTTTCAGTGTGCCTAAGACGTGGGAGTAGTTCTTGCAAATAATGGCTTTGATAGATATTGAGCCATAAGTGGGTGAAATATGGCACTGATAGTCTTTAAAGCCAAGCTATAAAGATGGAGGGAGGACTGTGCTGCTGGCTTTTCACAGTAGAGGAATATTAACAGTACCTGTGGGAAAGCTGACAGAGAGTGTGTTCAGGCTTCTGACAGCTAATAAAGCTCTGTCTTCCCTGAATGTGTGTAGAGGTTTTATTACTTACTGTTAGTTTTAGTACTACTCTCAGAAAATAATTCAGCATTAGCAAAACCACTAGATCGATTGCCACAATGTTTGTTAATGCAGCTTACATTACATTAGTATTACATTGGAAAACCAAGCACTTAGAAACTTTGACACAGAAAATAGAAATTTAATCAATAGTTATGTAAGATATTTTTGTTCAGTAAGATGACCAAGTTAGCACTTAAATCAGATTATAAATTGCACGATTGCAGTGTATTCTTTTTTCCCGGTCGGAGATAATCCATCCATCTATCCATCCATCCATCCTTCCATTCATTCATTCATTCATTCATTCATTCATTCATTCATTCATTCATTCATCCATTCATCCATTTTATCCTTGTCAGGCTCAGGGTGTATACAGAGTCTTTCCTGGAAACATGTTTTGGAATTTAGGACTTATTTTTCTTTTTCGTGCGTCCGTCTAAAAGCTAAAATAAAACATACAATTAGCAGTACATTAAAAATAGTAATGCTCTCTCTCTCTCTCTCTCTCTCTCTCTCTCTCCCTCTCTCTCTCTCTCTCACACTCTCACTGTCTCTCATAGCTGATAACAGACCAAGTGGAAAAACAGTTGGAAACGTGCAAGAGCCCCCTAACACAAAACTTCATGGTAAGTGTTAATTTAAAAACAAACACAATTATACATTAACAAACAAATGCCTCAACAAACCTTTTTTTTTTAACCCTGTCTTTTCTCCAGTGCCTAGTGGAGTGTTTGCCCGGAACTCACTGTGGAGAGGCTCATATGAATATCTTGGGAAGAAGCAGCCAGCCATGCTGAGCATAACTGCTTTTGAACCGTTTAGTAACCGGGTCAATGGCACCCTCATGGACCACAGTGGAGTGCAGCTTAATCTGGCTGGTGTGTATCTCCTACTGCTAAACATCACTCTCCCAAACTGTGTACTGTTGTTCATATATCATAGCTCAATAGGGCGTTAGTGCATATAAGCTGTGTAGCATACCAAATTAGCCTGGTTTGAAAAGTTTGGAATAAAAATGAAATCAGCATTCAAGATAACGTGTTAAGAAATGTAGTTCTTATTAAATGAATACACGCAGAGCAGTACATACTGAATGAAATGAATAAGCTTCTATTCATATTCATATTTATTCAGCTAAGAAACAAAGCAAAAGTTTTTTTGTTGTTGTTTTTTGTTTTGTTTTATTGAACATTAGCAAGTAAAATGATGCAGAATATCACAAAAAAACAAAAACAAAATATTTGAAAATGTCATACAGTATATAAGATGATAGGATGCCGTTAAAATAGAAATGCAGAATTTATTAGCTATTCTACAAGCTTAGTAAAACTTACATGCTTCAAGCTTTGAAAAGTACATTAAAGATACCAAATGAATCTATGAACGTACCTAGAAACTCACAAAATAGACCAGACTTATTATTGTATAGATCCCGATAGTAAATTTACCTGGTAGTAATTTTGTATTATTATTTTTGTAAATCAACTGTTTTATCCCATGCAGGAACCTATAAGAGAGAAGAGGCCCATTTGTTGCTGCAAGTCTATCAGATCCGAGGGCCAGTGGAAATCTTTGTCAACAAATTCAAAATTGACAACTGGGCACTAGATGGACATGTACGTAACTCTTTATTTTTTCTTTTTTATTTCAGAGGGTGTTGAAAGAGGAAAGATTAGTATTACAATTCCAAAGCCAGTCTAAGCATAATTTCTGGAGCTGACAGAAATGCTTTAAAAACATCAATGCCAAGTTAAATAGAAATGATGTCTGGACATGTTGCCACTTTATTTTAAGAACGCATGTCCTTCACCAGACAAAATGGTGTATGGATGCTTAGGGGTGTCACTTACAGGGGAGATTTTGCTTTATTCAGTAAGTTAAGCTTATTGTTGAAGCCCAGAACACAATATATACTGTATCAAGATCTAAACATGTGACCCTTCACAGTTCCCCATTCACTACTGTCCTTTGTGCATGCCTACTAAAAAAAAATCAATATTTATATTTCTTTATCTGGTGCATCATTGGTTCACATGGCATATGCTCAAAGCCTGCAGATGCATATGGCTGAGGAGGGAAACATCACAGTATTCACTAATTAGCATATCCCCTGGTCCAAAGACATGCATGGTAGGTTGATTGGCATCTCTGGAAAATTGTCCGTAGTGTGTTATTGTGTGAGTGAATGAGAGTGTGTGTGTGTTCCCTGCGATGGGTTGGCACTCCGTCCAGGGTGTATCCTGCCTTGATGCCCGATGACGCCCGAGATAGGCACAGGCTCCCCGTGACCCGAGGTAGTTCGGATAAGCGGTAGAAAATGAATGAATGAATGGATTATATCCCAACTACTGTATACACACCATTAGGAATGATATAGGAATGTTGGTGTTTATTTTTTTCATTTAGCTGTTAGGATCTTCCAGATGTTGTCTCTTTTCTATCACAGTAAACATGATCAAATATCTAAAAGTGGAATTTGAAAAATCTGACACAATGCCAAATTTCAAACAAAAATAACAACACTGTGTAATAGTGATCCATAGATGTAATATAGTAATCAGGCCATAGTAGTGCACAGTGGTAATGTGCAATGGAAACTGAGCACACATAACTTTTGAGGAACAACAAAAGTCAGAAAACAAAATATATAAAATTATGCTAAAGTATTTTCCACCCACTAGGGCCCTACATTTATTTTTAGCTTAAGAACATTTACCGTAGAGAATATGTTGGGCAGCAAACCAAAAGCCTTCAGCTGATGCTAGTGTGGGGAGAAGAAAAGCAGTTGCTAAGACATGACAAGGTGGAAGAGAACTTCAGATAAAATAAAGAAGCTCCCACTATCAGCTGAGACTGTATGGAGCAGTAACAGTGAGATTATCAATGTATTGTCCTTTGCAGTTCTCTGAGCCTAGAGAAATATGCTTATCTATTCATTAATATGAATGGGACAACATTAATAACACTGACTGTTGTGACAGTGCTTTGTAATGGTCAGGAAGTTTTGTGGGGGTTTTTTTGTCACAGTAAAATCAGGACAGATGACTTTGCACTTTTTTTTTAATTAATCCTATTAATTTCATTCGAGAGACAAACAGCTGAATGAGGGAATGTAGCGTAATGTAATTGCTTTGATAAAATAATGAACTGTAATGAAATAAAACATTTCATATAATGCAGTTCTTGGAAAATAATTAACTACACCACAATCATTGATTATTTTCTTAATACAGCATTCTGCATCATATACTGTATCTATTGTACAATAAGTTTTATTTTATTACTCTATTTTGATTGTGCCCAAGGTCTTTAATTAAAGATGCACAATATACAAATTATTTCAATTGTGAAATACTTTGTATTAAATATTAAATTTATATATTTAAGTATACAGTATGTGAGATCTATTCTGGGACCTGTTAGTTGAGACAAAACTGAATATTAACAAAGGATCTTTCTTATACAAGACCAAGCACTGCATTTCTGTGATTACACTCATTATAACAAGCAAGGTTATTTGTATAATAAATAAAAGATCCTGATCTTACATTGGCACACTACTGCTTCATCTGCATTGTGCTACGTTTTGGCAAAAGAGTTTGATAAGGTTATTAACGCATTAAGGAAACATCGTTGTCCTCATGGCATCTACAGATCATCTAGCATTTGTTTGGTGTAGATGCAACTGTTTTATTGTTAGATTCATGCATGTGTCATTAGAGACAAGATAATTGCTTTGCTTTCAACCCCCTGTTCAAATTCTTAGGCATATTTTGGTTTAAAGATTTAAAGAACCCTTTAGAGCCCTATAGTATCTCACTTTCAGAGTCTTGGAACGAGCTACAAATGCTTCAACAATTCAAAAACTAGTCATTTTGTGCGCTTTTTTTTTTCAGGATTTTTAACCACACTTTGATGAGCTCAGTTCTCAGTCAAGTCAGAAAAGGAGCACCTCAGTAACAGCTTTCTATTTTATTTAACAGCTGTCTAATTTAAACAGATGAAACCATAAGTTCTCAAGGCTGATGTTCGTAGAGACTATGAAGAGTCCCAGAGAGACTGTGAACATTTAATATTGAACTGAAACATCAAGGATGATTTTGACAATTTCATCACTGGTGTGCTTTACTTTACTCAGGGTCCACAAGGATTCAAAAGAAACGTAGCAGTCCTTCAGATGGGCACATGTACATCTCTACAGTTTGATTAATTTGAGGCATTTATGAAGTAGCATAGCAGATAGATGACTATTACTTTCATGGTCTCTCCCTCCACTTTGGAGAACCATACTGTGGTAATACACATATTGTGTGTCACTATTTTGTGTCATAATAATAACAACAACAACAATAATAATAATAATAATAATAATAATAGGACAGTTTTGTCTTACACAAAGAACGATGCAAACATGTTAAATACATTCATTTTATTGAAAAAGACCTCTTTGGGTTTCATTAAAAACGTCTTCATAAAATAGGCATACAGTATACTGTAGGTAAACTGCTAACTGTCCCTAATGTTGCCTCAAGAAAATATATCAAATGACACGTACTTTTTCAGCCATAAATAAAATAAATGAATATGAAAAGATGTAATATATAAATATGTGTGGAAAGAGAAGTGTAATAGAGTAGAAAAAATGACTACAAGGTCAGTATACACTTACAAATAAAAGTATAAAAATACATTTTAAAAAATTACTTTATATTCATGTTGCTTTTACCTGGAGCATTACAATTATGTAAATATGATTTACATAATCAGAAATTTATTTAAAATGCTACTTAGTGAAATTTCTTTAGGGTTAACTCAGATTTAAAAACACTTACATTGCCTTAGAGGACAGACAAAGAAACAACAACAACTTTTGGAACATTTCATACAGGTGATTTTGAAACAGGTGACAAAAAGGACAGAGAATTCAGAGAAGCACGTTATGGAGTCTGTAAGTGAAATGTCAGGGAAGAATTTCAAAGCTGGAGATATTGAGTCACAGTCTGACTTTATAAGAAAGTTGAAGTGCTTCTCCAAAAACCTGGTCTCACCTGGTCTCAAAGGCAGGTCAAAAAAAAAAAGATTGAAGTGTGTAAAGTGGTTGGTAGGGAAAGTGAAGGTCAAAAAGATAAAAAAAAAAAAAAAAAAAAGAAGCAGGTTGCTGAAGACTTTATAAAGTGAAAAGACAGATTTTAAAGTGAAAATGTTCCTGGATGGTGAATCAGTAAAGATTTTCCAGTGCAGGTGTAATATTGGGTCAGGATTAGGTGTTGGTAAAAAGTCAAGCAGTGTAAAGCTTGTGAATGGATCTGTAGTTGGACAGCTATGAAAATGGAATCGCAGTAACCGAGGCAGTCAAAGACAAGGGGATGGAAGAAGAAGGAATTAGGACTGACAAGTTCAGCAATGTTACTGAGATGAGCATGGGAAGATTTGAGCATGGAGCTAATGTTGAGACCTGGCAACCCTGAAGACTAACAATACATACTGTAGTGACAGATGGAAAATGTCTTTGCTTTGTAACAACTCAAGATATTTTTGTTGTAGTACTTTCATCACCATGCACTTTTTTGCATGAACATAACTGTACAAGAAAAAAAAGAAGTGAAACAAAAGAGCACGCAGTGTTTTAATTGTTGTCTAATTATCAATAACATTAAAATATGTAACCATTTTTTTTACACACAATTACACACTTTTTTATTCGTTTTATCGCTCTTTCAAGCAAAAAAGTGCCAAGATTTCCTTCTAAATATCTGACGCTAACTATATTCTTGTCTGCTGTTAAAGCTGTCTAAAGTCAATAGATTTTCTTTCACATGAATGAACTCAAACATTCTCCATTTACCCTGAAGTCAAGACAAGAGATTATATTAATGTGAGACGGGGAAAGGGCCAGATCCCCCAGGGTGTCAGTATAAAACACTGGTTTAACTGTCAGTCATTTCTGGCTCACATGTCGATTTCCTCATCAGCCTTTTCTGGGGGGGCGAAATGAAGTCTGCACTTTTTCCATATTTTGATATGATATCTTGTGTGTCAACGTGTGTTAAAATGTGACCTTCTTTCACAAATTGCATGAAGGTTGGCAGGACTTGAAAATGTCAACAAGTTCGAACACCAGAAGAAGGAAAATGAAATGTCTGGGCATGTGAATGCTCCAAGATACTTGCTCAGTCTTTCTTTCTGTTTGATCGTTATCTTTTTTTTTTAAGTTTCTAATGTAGCACATCATGTGTGCTCCCTCAACAAAAAGTAAAAAAAAAAGTCTGTTTCAGCTGAACGTGATGCATTTTAAAGACATTATTAGAGGCTAGCATTTTTTGCCTCTTTTTTTTTTCGATTCCCATGCATGAAGCTAACCCAGCCACTGAAGAGTTAAATCTCAGTGCCGGTCCCAAACCCATATAAAAATGGGAGAATTGCGTTAGGAATCCTTCAGTATAAAACCTGTTCTAAATCTAATATGCTGACCATGTGATCTTCATATTCTCTTTATATTCTCTTGCTAAAATTACATTTAAACAAACACCAAATGAAAGCTTTTTTTTTTTAAGTTATTTTTTAACTTACTTGTCCAGCCTAATTTGCTTATCCTGCAATCCCAGCCTAATGAAATGTCCACCCCTGATACTGAAATTTGTGAGAGTAGCTTTAGTAGGAATTGGAATTATTTAAGTCTTACAGATGTTGTGTAGTGTACAGATTTGGTCTGAAAAGATCTGTCTTTATCCCTAGTCCATAATTCAGACACCCCTTCGGACCTGCACACAGACACACACACACACACACACACACACAGAGACACACACACACAGACACACACACAAATACAAACACACATGCACTAGCTCAGATCTGTAAGCATACGACAGACTGCACATACATGCTATTACTCTTGGGGAAAGGAAAGCTAAAAGTTTTTTTTTTCTTTTAATTAAAATGTCAGTTAAATCATTGCAGAGTAATCAGGGCCAGACGTCTGAGCTCCTCTTACCCTCCTCCTCACAAAAGCACTGGAGACAAGCAGCTGGGAAAATGTAATTAAAAGCGTGGGTCATGAGGACTCAGCGTATGTGTGTGTGTGTAGGTGTGTACACCTGACTGTATGAGCATTTTCTTCTCTAGATTGAAGAATGGTTTAAAACTAAATGTCAGGTGTAAAAGGTACACTGTGTGGCTGACACTTTTTACCTTTCGAACAAATCATTCTTGACATTTTGAAAATGTATTAACTTTATAATGTAAGGTCTTTAATTGTTTGTTCTTTTCCTACACAGGTGTCATATATGCCTTCATCTAACTCCTTTGTATATCAAGGATTTGTTCGAGGAAAAGGATTTGGCCAGTTTGGGCTTCAGAGGCTTGGTATGTGTTTGTTGCTTTGTCTGTCCTGTTCCTTTATACCTTCAGGGGCTAATTAGCAACTGATTTTATTTTGTAGTCCACTTCTATTCATTTTTATCAATTCTTCAAACGAGTCTTTTATTTTTGTATGTTATGGCCTGTATATTCTTTAAGCCTATTCTGGTCAGACTACATTTACAATAGGAGTAAAGTCATTTTTACATCATCCACGTGTGTGACATCAGTGTTTTATGGACAGTGCGGACACACATCTGGAAAGATTATGTCATATTTTACCTTTTGTAAAATGACCGATACAGTCAACCTCAAGGTATAAATCACATCCTATCTGACACATTGGCAAAGATTTCATTATATCATCTATGTATAAAAACTGAAGAAATCATACAGTTATATGACCCACTAATGTCCATGTACAGCTTGTGCAGTGTTCCACACTACAACAATAGACAATAATAAAGGACAAAAAGGACATAAACAGATCTGTGATTCATACAGTTGTCACTTATCCCATGTGAATAGATCATTGCCGATGATCTATTTACATAATTGCACATAATCACTGCAGATGATTTCCAGGCAACATTAATTATCAGACATACAGTACGTGCTGTATTCAGATGAAATCCAAATTATAGTAAAGGTGCGACGCAACGTATTCACATGGAACTGAATGAGTTTTCACTGAGTTAGTGTGTAAGGAATGTGTTGTAATCTTCTTTAAATTAAAAGAGGAACTGCTCAGACTTTCCTCCTAGCAAACCCCCTTGGTGGCAGTTGTTAATTAGATACCTAGAAAAAGTGCTGCTTCTTCACAGGACCTTGTTATAAATATCTGAAATGATTCACTATGGGTGGAGGCAAAAAGCAGACACACATAATTACACTAATATGTAAGTGGCTTCCGTGTGACCTATTCGTCAGTGCAGGGCTTGACATGTTTGAGGGCGAAGTATACGGTACTTTTTAAAGTGCTACCATAATGAAAGCCATAATTTCATTTCTAATCAGCAACTTTATGGCCTTCATGAAAATAATTGAATTAATTAATGTAAAAAAGCACACATACATACACTGAGCAAACAAAATATTTCTTATTAAAAGTGGAGGAGTGTGTCTATGTGGGTGTGTGGCATGAAGCATTGGTTTGATTAGCCGACCTCATTAAGTAGTTGAATAAAATAATCAGATCCTCTACTCGTTCCTGCTTTTACTGTATTTTCAGGGTTTTTGGCATTAGCTGATGAACAGGTGCATGGCTGCTCTCCTGTTGTTTAGGGATGCACATAGCCTTAATTGAAAAATGAACGGCAAATGACTTCATCTTCATAGCATCTTCATAGCGGTAATTAAAAAGCGTTGTTTCGGATGATGAAATATGACGCCTCCCAAAAGCGCACCTGTCTCTTGAGTTAGATCAAATTCCTATAAAACGCATTCTTGTTAGATTTGTTTGGTTTTGTTCATAATCTAATTACATTTCCATTAAATATACACTTTGTCATGGAGTTTTCCACTTCTGTGATAAACCTGTGAAGTGTGAAATATTATCATCCATAAATAATGGATTCTCCATTGAGCTGGAATTGGACATGGCCCAGTTTATCAAAAGTCTTGCCAGGGAAAATAAACGTGTCTGTTATTTTATATCTGAGTCTTTTAAAGTATTATTAGTGTGCTTTATAATGTTTATAAGTTGTTTTTTATTTGTCCATTCTGCAGAGGGGCTGGACCCAAATGGGGAGAATCTCAGCTACAATTTTGCCTCTAACAGCAGTTCAGTGGCAGCAGCCATCTTAGTGCCTTTTATAGCCATGATTATAGCAGGATTTGCTCTGTACCTCTACAAACACAGGTAAATCCATACACTTTTCCAGGTGTCATCATGTGCCATTTTCAGCTGAACAGTACAGAATACATTATGTGCTATTGTCTTTTGTACAATTTCCTCTTCAACAAAAGTTCAGACATAAGTGAGTCAGTGTTCAGATTATGTCTTTACTCATCACTAGAAAAAGACCTAAAGTACCCTTCAATGGCTATGCTGGCCATGAAAACACCAATGGAAGAGCGACGTTTGAAAACCCCATGTATGACCGTAATATCCAGCCCACAGACATCATGGCCAACGAGTCTGAATTCACAGTCAGCACAGTCTGCACAGCCGTATAGCCACTGTTTCTCCACAGGTAAGAATTCAAGCACTAACAAAACACATACTTTGTTCCTGTTTTACGTATTTACTAAAAGCCACTCTAACGAAGATAAGAATCTCTGAGAGACATCTGAGCCTCATTAATACTATCAGTGCTCAGACAAATTCACATGTTCAGAAACAGAAAGTCACCATGGATACTGAACGCCCAATAAAACTTGAAATTGATGATTTACAAATTTGGTGTCATAAATGTAAGATTTCCAAATGACAAGTCTTTATTTTATAAGTAAATCTCTCTCTTTTTTTGGGACAATTCAATAGTTGTGTAATTAACATTACAAGTGTCTATGTATAAATCAGAGTGATTAATAATTTCATCTTTTTCAGTTAAATTAGAATAAAAATGCCATTTACTAAATCCTTTGAAATTCTAAAATGAATAATAAATAAAGGAATTAATTCTTTGTTTTCTACGTTTAGATATTCCTTGTTTAAACGTTTAAATGTAAGCATTTATGAAGAGATCATTTAAACAAATGTTAAAATATAGGTTAGAACATTTATGTACTTATTTTAAGGTGCTTAAAGGTTAAGTGAAGCTTCTAATCATGTACATTAAACATTTACATTCTTTCTTTAAAGGACTTTAAAGTTACAGTATATTATCAGCTCTGACAATATACACACTCTGAATACATAGGAATAAACAAGGGTATGGATGAAGTTATTATATGGATGAAGCACATGTTAATGTGCTTTTAGTCCCTGCGTACAATCAACAACAATATACAATTTATTGACTGTTATACAATTTGTTTAATAACAGAATTGCTCTAAAAGGAAAGTGATGACCTGGTTCAGAGATACATGTACACTGATATTGGTATCAGATATTGGTCTGATACCGTGCTTTTTTAGTTAGGTGCATAAAAGATTTTTAATGCCAACAATAATACTATACAAGATACTATGTGACCTAAGCCTGGCATACAGTGCAGCCGTATTGATCAGGAAATGAAATAAATATCTGTGTGTACCATTTATGATTAAAGGAAAGCAGACCGTGAACTGTGTTCACAAGAAATAAATAAAATAAAAAAGGTATCAGTGCATCCCTTAAACGAATAGGTTTCAATACTAAATTGAATGTTTAAACGAAGCAGAGTTCCTGATAAAGTGTATAAAGTAAAAAAAAAATCAGTGTTTAAAAGTTTTTACAGACAAACACCGCAAGAGTTAAAGGAATATACAGTTTTGTCTTACATCACTATCTGAGCACACACCTGCGGACTCGTTTTCATACCCAGTGTGGACTTCATTTGGGAAAGCCACTGAGTTTCATAGCATCAAATACAACATGCTGTGGTATGCTGTTAGATTAAGGACTCTGAAGGGAAAAAGCACAGGAACAATTTCTTTACTCACTTGGCATAATTCAGTTGTGCTGTTTTCCAAAGATTCCTACCATAATTTCCCAAACCGCCTCTTCACTGCGGGCTTTATTACACTGTGTAGTATGAGTGGTAAAAAGTTAAAGCCACTGAAATTCAAAAGCATTGGCTAACTTTGTAGCTGTAGCTTTCCCCTTGCACCATATGAACAGGAAATGAGCTTTTAAAGTACTAGTTAATAGATTAGCTAGAATTAAAATATCCATAAAAAAGGGTTTTCTACAGTACATCAGCTTCGGTTTACTGACTTTACATGACATCAGTTCGCAACTTGTGAATTATTTTCATGTAACAGTGTTTAATATATTAATCCTTACATAACACCATGCCAAATCATGTTGTTTTCCTTACTTAATAATAAACTGTTTTTTTTTTATATTATTTGTCTGAAATTTAGTTCTTTTATGCTTTTTTATTTATTTTTATATTTGACCTCTGCCCTTATCTTTTCTTTACATATGCTTGTTTTTTTCTTGACAGGTTGACATCGAATTTTCTCCCCTGCCCACTCAAGTGCCCCCACAAGCAGGACCGGGCTGTGTGGGTGGGCTGACAAACAAATAAGCCTATTTTCATTTACTGAGAAGATTCTAATAATTATTACTCAAAAGAGATCACACCCTTATTAAGAAGCAGGAAAAATTCTGAACAAGAAAACACACGCGTTCCTTAGTGGCAAATACAGCCGTGTCTGTTATCCCAAACTTCTTCTATTCTTATATGTCTGCTGTTTCTCTTTTGTTTTTTTGTTTTTTTCTGGAAAGAGCTTTCATGAATCTTTGGCATGGCAGAGAGGATGCTTGTGATTCTGTCACTTACAGAAAAAAAACATGAGAAAGTGACATGGAGTGTGATGGGGTTTCAGTAGCCAGAGGCTGACGTGCACCGTTTCTACTGGGTGAACAGGGATTTGGGATGAGTCTTGCTATGGGCAGAACTAGTGAGAAGAACATCCTGGACAGTCAGAGCTTCATTTTGATTTTCTACATTTTCTTCATGGAATGCATTTCGGTTGGCGTTTTTTTTCTCCTTGCACATTGAAGCTGCGAGATTGCGGATAAGTGCAGACTTTGTTCGCATTACTGGATCTCTCTGGCTGACACTTTCACTATTGATTCCTGTGAAATTTTCACCTGAAGCCACAGAGCCTTGAATTGAAGTGGAATGAGATTTTGAGGCTTATTAGAAGACACGGATTCTATCATTAGCACCTTTCTCTACTTGTTCCAACCCAGAGGATGGGGTTTTCTCTCTGCAGCATTTCGCCAGCCTGGCTGAGATTGGACAGGCTATACATGCCCCCTGAGGAGAACGCTGGGGCAGAAAATATGAAAGGAAAGTTGGGTTTAGGCAATTCATCTTTTTTGTTGTTGTTGTTGTTACTTACAGACGTTATGGCAATGCACTTGGATGGTATCTACATTCCTCAAGGTGGGGCAACAGCCTCTTGACAACCGTATCAGTCATTAGAGTGCAGTTGCATTCACTAATATCTTGAAAATGAAGGCATGTTCTGGATGCTCAGGTCTGGGGAACTGTGGAGCTAGAGTGCAAAAGCATGGTTCTTTACCTTTGTATGTCGGTGGGAGTCTTTAGAGGGCTGTGACATCTGATATTTAAATATCTTTACTTTCTTTTTGGAAAGGTTACCTAAAGTGAAGAGTCTGTGGATTCCTGTATGTATCAATGCCTTACACTGTAGCTAGTATGCAACATCAAGGCAAACTTTGACCGCAGTCAATGAGGTTCTGTTTTTCTTTTGGTTTTGGTCAAGGGAACAAGCAAGGAATGGTATTGTTCACAGTGTTCCCATCTCACTATATCATACTGCATGCAGATTGTTTCTCTCACAAAGCATTTTTTTCTTACAGTTAAATGTTCGGAAAAAATGACAGGCGCATATTTAAACGTTAAAGGCAGATTCTCAGAATACCAGAAATACATATTTCTATTACGAGTCCATTTCTTTTGAAATTATTTTCAACCAGAATCCATAGTTTAATCCTGTGATTAGGATGTTCTTGTGTACTTTCCTCTGGTTCCGCACCAAAACATGTTTGTGGTTGGATTTGGCTATGTTAAATTCCCCTTAAATGTGAATATGTGTGTGCGTGATTCAATGCAATGCATGACCTTTATTCCAGAGTAAATTCCCACCTCATGTCCAGTGTTCCCAGGATAGGCTCTGGATCCACTGTGACCTGAATAGGATAAAGCACTTACAGTACTGCAGATGAAGAAATGAATTCAGGTCAGGGATAGAAACCTGACACACTTTTTAATTTCATTGTCAGGGACAGCCACTTAATACACAGTGTAGTCACTTTTTCTAATTGGGTGGATGGTTAAAGACCAACCATAGTGTGTTGTGGCTCTGCATATATGCTCAATGGGCTTGGAGGGTCATCTAGTACTACTGATACATTGATATCTGCCTATAAACATTATGATTTATTGTATATGTTGGCATGTATTTCAGACCATCAACATTTTACTGAGTTTTTAAAATCCCTGTTATTATTTGCTAAGGAAAATAGTTTATCCAATGAATTTCTATACTGTCTCTTCGCTCTCAATTCCATCTCTCTTTTGGTAATTGCTTTTACAATTGTTTTACTTTTTTAAATCTGTAGCTTATCTCAGTTACATGGCTATATCACCCAGTGCCTGTTCCAATTCTGAGATGATGGGGGGAAAATGATTGGATTTCCCTTGTATTTCACAGGCAAAACTGTTGCCAGGCACATTGTACTAAACCAATTGGCGATGGATTTGAATATTTTTTCTTGGTTTTTTTCTTGTCCTTCATCAGAGTAGAAGGCCCCTCACTTATACTCTGTTTCCTGCACATCACATATCAGATATTACTCTGCGTCCCCAATCATTTACAGTCCTAACATGCAGGCGCTTACTGATAGTCATGCAATGGCTGCAGATGACAAAAAGGTTTTTACTGAGTTACTGCTTTAGCATTAGAATTTGTACAAAATTACTCATAAGAAATCTCATGAAAACACTTTCACTCCATCATTGATTATTTTCACTACAGAACCCCAGGCCTAAAATTTAGCTTTTTCTTCAACAAAATCCCTTCTTCTCTTTTGTTCTCTCCTCTATTCTTTATACATCTGAAACTAGAAAAAAAAGGTTTAGAACAATTCATAACTGATGACCTCAGTTGTTTCTTGAGGTCTTTCTTTTACAGTTGTAACACCATGTGCCTCATGGTACATCCCTGTGATGTATTTGGCTCACAGATCATTTAGTCGTTCTTTAGTTCCCTATTTGCCAGGTTGATATTGTACAAGGGTCTGTTTAAAAAATAAACAACAGTTGGGATGAATTTCAAAGCCAATACTTTCTCTTTCATATAATGAAATAATATGAAACATGTTTTCCAAAAGAGAAAGAAGACAAATTGATCATAAGACTTGAGGGATTCTCACACATGTTAAGAAAAAAAAAAATCTTTGGTCATCAGGTATAATTGCTGTATTTGTTAGTCTTTCCTGCTGTTTTCTATTTATTTTTTAGCAATAGATTAAAAACATAACATTAATAATAGTCTAATGCTGCTCATTTGCCAATGTATTATACAACTTTGGCTTATAAAAATGAACCTAATACATAAAAATCCATTAAATATTCGCACATAAATCTTCCCCGGCGATCGTTTGGGTTCTTTGTAATTGTTATAGGTGTTCTTTGCTTTGCAGAAATAAAAGGGAGGCAAGCAAGGTTTTGAAGTTGTGGTCTCGTCGTTAGTGAAGCTGACTCATCATTATCACTTATAGTCAGGTTTGTTTGACTCTCGCTGGTGAAATCAGTAGGGATGTGCTTCATTTCTATGATACACTCATTTGAGTTTATGTCAAACCCTCATCACTGTTGTTACAGTTGTTTTGTTTGGTGAAATGTCTTTCTTTGTTAATGAGGCAGTTTAAATTTGACATTAGTATTAATTGAAAGCACATATTTAATGGATTAATTCCTATGATCCCATGTAATATTTCAACTGTTGCTATGACTACACTTTACATCTCACTTGTGTATCTCTTGTCTAATGCATCATGTGGATGAAGTAAGACAAAAAATTCGACTTTGATATGGAAATCTCCATGTTAAATTGAATGTAACTCAATTTTGTATTGCCTGAAATGTATTGAAATCACTTTTCCTTTATATTTCCCATAACACCTAAAGAAAAATACTTTTCCCAAGCTCATAAAATAATAGCTTTGATTATAAAATCTTTAAAGTTGTACATAAGCTACAGTATATTGGAATAGTGTTATCCCCAGAGTACATATTCAAACATTTTCATTTATAAAGCCACTCACACACACACTCACACACTCACACACACACACACACACACACACACACCTTTATCATACATTGTTTTAATTGTTCATTTAAAAAAAAGAACCCAGACTAGCGATGCATTCCTCTCCGCTCTGCAAGAGAGAAGTGCCCAACTTTGAGTGACTTACAGACCTGCTTTGTCTAGCCAAAGCCTCAAGGAACACCAGTCAGACTGCAGTTCTATGCTCTTTGACCAAAAGGGTTGTGTTGCAAAGCAAGTGTAAAAAAAATATATATACAAAAAAAAAAACAGACTTGAATGGACTAGCCTGCTCTGAATTACGAGGAAAAAGGAGAACAAATAAATGAAAAAAAAAAATATTTTGTACAGAGATATATTTTTATGGAAACCCATTTGTAATATAAAAAGAGAAAAATTGATTGACAGATATGTAAATGTTTTTTTTCATTATTGTAGTACAAATGCTAGTGGGGAATATAAAAATATCTATATACAAAGAGAAAATAGAAACAAAGCTTTTTTTTGTAAATGTATAAAAGAAATGTATATACATGTTTACATATTGTACATATGTAATCCCCGACATGGCTCGTCTGCAGTATATAAAATGTATTTTATCCGTCTGTATATGATGCTTTGCATTGTGTTTAAGCTTAAACTTTCTTGAACCTGAAACATATTTTGAAGGTTTTTGAATAAAAAAAATAAAAACATTTGTTTTGCAGTTACTTCTACTGTATATTTTCATGGTGACCTTTCAAATCTTGAAACTTTATTGAATCCAAGTATATTGTTAATACATTTCTTGAATGATTTTTTGACTGAAGCGGGATGACAAAATATATTGCTGTTACTTTATATATAATATAATTAATGACAAATATGAACAATTATTTCACACAAAATGCGGTTTATGTTCGGTTTTCTGTATCATTAGCCCATAATTTTAGGAAGGCAATGCTAAATCACCTGCATGCGTAACACAAGGTCTAATTCTTTGTATAAGAACAACATGAGACAAGAGACGTTTATCATACAGGCATACACACAGCGTTTGAAGAATCCCACACATCCTTATTTGCTCTACATGACTCAACCTTCTAAAGCGTGATTTTATGGCTACATACAGTGGATGCAATCTTTTGCCCCAATTCCAAAAAATCTGCAATGCCATGAAATCCTTCATTCTCATCAGAGTGTGTCCATGATTGAAAATCCAGTGTTATCCAGAACAGCTATGCAATATTTTGTTGATATACAATTTCCTACCCATTCACACATCAAATAACATTTTGATTTGCTTCCTCACACTCACTATGTGGCCTTCTGTTCTAACATACTTACACTTTTACGCAAACATATGAATTTCACTTCCCTGTCTCTGCAGGACACGGCAGCTATATAGCCAGAGCACAACATCCTCTTTATTTTACAATGTTAGCTTAGTTGGACATCATTTAAATATCATCACATGCTCCACCTTTTATCTTGAGTTGAATAGCACTTATTAATGACAAAAAAAAAAACAATAGTTATTATTTGTACTAACATTTATTTTATGTATGTTGCTTTTATTTATCAAAATAATTTTTGGACCATCTGACCATTCTATTTGCCAGTCTAATGCAGAATTACGGTGGCCGGGAAGTGCAAAACAAATTAACAAAACCGAAAACACATTAACAAAACCGAAAACACATTAACAAAACCCAAACCAAATTAACAAAACCGAAAACACATTAACAAAACCGAAAACACATTAACAAAACCCAAACCAAATTAACAAAACCGAAAACACATTAACAAAACCCAAACCAAATTAACAAAACCCAAACCAAATTAACAAAACCGAAAACACATTAACAAAACCCAAACCAAATTAACAAAACCGAAAACAAATTAACAAAACCCAAACCAAATTAACAAAACCGAAAACACATTAACAAAACCCAAACCAAATTAACAAAACCGAAAACACATTAACAAAACCGAAAACACATTAACAAAACCGAAAACAAATTAACAAAACCCAAACCAAATTAACAAAACCCAAACCAAATTAACAAATCAGAAAACACATTAACAAATTCGAAAACACAACGACAAGTCAGACAACCCAGAAACGGTAGTGTATCGTTTTTGAATGGAAACTTACCGATCATTGGACAAGACACCTGTCACTCAAGATATACAGGTATGGAATCTTATGTGTAATGTGTAAAGTTCTCCGTTTAAATAAAGTTCTCCGTTCAAGAAAATAACAGAATTAATCCACAGTAATCCATTCCATCAATCCATTCCAACTTTTCCCTGTGGCAGACTGTTGAACTTCATGTATACTTTGAGTGACAGGTGTCTTGTCCAATCACAAACTATACCAACCGCTTCCGGGTTGTCTGAAATGTCGTTGTGTTTTCTGATTTGTTAATTTGTTTTCTGATTTGTTAATGTGTTTTCTGATTTGTTAATGTGTTTCATGCACCGGTTTAGACAACCCGGAAGCGGTAGGTATAGTTTGTGAATGGAAACTTACCGATCATTGGGCAAGACGACTGTCATTAAAGATATAAAGGTGAATGAAAGGTGTCTCGTCTGATGATGGGAAGTTTCCATTCACAAATTATACCAACCTCTTCCGGGTTGTCTGACTTATTAATGTGTTTTCGGTTTTGTTAATTTGGTTTGGGTTTTGTTAATGTGTTTTTGGTTTTGTTAATTTGGTTTGGGTTTTGTTAATTTGGTTTGGGTTTTGTTAATTTGTTTTGGGTTTTGTTAATTTGGTTTGGGTTTTGTTAATTTGTTTTGGGTTTTGTTAATTTGGTTTGGGTTTTGTTAATTTGTTTTCGGTTTTGTTAATGTGTTTTCGGTTTTGTTAATTTGGTTTGGGTTTTGTTAATTTGGTTTGGGTTTTGTTAATGTGTTTTCGGTTTTGTTAATTTGTTTTGCACTTCCCGGCCACCGTACAGAATGGAAATGTTACACAATAGCAGTAGTAATCGAGGTTTGGGAAGGCTGCTGTCCAGTGTATTAGATAAAGACCATGAGTATTTGTCTAATAGTGGCCTGAAACCTTAAAAGCAGAGTCATTCAGCTATTTCTGACTCACATCTCGTGCACAGTTTGGCTTTTTTATGTTTAATTCTGTAAGGTGATATGATAACCTCAGACACAGGCAAACAAACAAACTAAAGACCATTAGCAAGATCTTTTACAGATCTTCTGGATTCTACTTAAGCCCCTATGGGGATAGTGTGAAGATAATGGAGGTGCTGGAGATCATGATGCCAATGGCTCTCTGGCTCAAGCACGAAACCCAAACAAAGCTGCTGTTGTTCCTTCCTAAAATGATCCATTTTTCAGGATTTCCTCAACACCTTTACAGATTTCCTCCATAATCCTAGATCGAAGCTAATCTGGACTAATACCATTGAGAACAATAGGTGTCTCAGTAAATTTCACACAAAAAAGTCACACAAAAATTGGTAGAATGCTCAGATAAGAGACATAAAGAACCACTGTGCTAAAACAAACAAACTTTCTGTCTGCATTAATGCTGATTTTGCAATGTTCAGCACTGGATGTGAACCGAGCTTCAGGACAAGTTGATTCTTCGCTCTAATTATGCAAGACATTTCGGTATGGATATGTTTTGCAAGTCTTTCAATACAATCTAATATGTTTTTCAGGTACAAATAAAAGTATTATGCTCTGCAAAACCAGACAACATTGCAGTAGTGACAACAGCAATATTAATGATTGAAAATATTTCTCATGCTTTTGGGCAAAAAGCTTTCATCTCCCTGTGTCTTCTAAAGAAAGTGAAACTCTGAAAATACCTTTGTTTCACCCACGTCTGCAATGTTACTGTAGATCCTTCTGCTGTACAGTTCAACTGTTCTTCATTCCTTTATACTTCTTTGCTTGCAGTCAAATCATTAAAACCACAATCAGAGATTTCTTGATGAAAGCATGGTGGTGAAGACTCTACCACCTCCGCTCAGTATATACAAACCATATAAACCCAAGTATCACGAGTTCTGTAGTTAGTTCTTTTTTTTTAATAGAACGTGGCAAAAATTATTCGTTTTTTGGTTCACACTATGCTTTATATCTGAAACTGGATGATTCTGTTGCAGGACCGCTAGTGCATAAACTGTGCACATTTAATTGTACAGAATCTGATTCATCAAGTTATTCTAGTATATGCATGGGTGTGTATATATTTATAAATGATATTATGTCATACGTACTATTGTCATTTGACTCTGGCAGTATGAACAATGCTTATAACTCTAAACAATGACAAACACAAAAAGAAATATACTTTCTTAATGAGAGTTACTAACATTTACTATTCTTGTAAAGAGCAGCAGCAGTAAAATGTTTGTTCTGCTTGAATGCATAAGGTTTAATGGTGCTATTGATTCTCAGAGTTTAATGTGGCAGGGGTCAAATCATCACATTCTCCAGCTAAAGTTAGAGCCTGTGCAGTTGTTGTAGTCTGTCCAGATGTGTCTCGATAATGCAAGTCACGTCAGAAACCACTTTGGTAGACATGTTGATTTGAAGTGTTTACTCATGGCTGAAATAGAGCAGATTTCTTAAATAAGTCTTAAATCACAGTTGTCACAGCTTTGAGAACTGCTGGAAACCTTGGATTTGTTCACAAAAATGACTGAAAAGACCATCCTGACCTTGAAGTTTTAGGTTCAGTTCATCTGGAATAGAAAAAGAATCAGAAAGACATGACAATTTACAGCAACTTCTTATCAGGACATATATTTGTAAGAAGTGATTGCTTCTTCATGAGAAAATATTGGGGCTTTTTTGTATTTGTGGCTGTTCACCTTTCCATGTGACATCCATCTGACAGCAAAATGAAAAATAAGATGTACATGATGTGCACAGAAGGTCTCAAAAAGGTGATTGTTGAGAACAGCTCCTTTGATGAAGTTGACAATTTTGACAATGACTTTCATCACTAATTCCATCTCAGGTGACATTCCTTTTGTTACAAGGACTTCATAACGGATAAAGAAATTATCCCAAATAATGTATTGGGCTGTTGCATTTGCTTAGTGCTTTTAAAACGTCTGTTTTTAATATAATCTAAGTCACAATATGGCTATTCTTTACGGCTATACAATTAATCTAGTCCAGCTAATGAGTTACTGTGCATTCAGTTAGGCAGCATTCAGCCCATGTTAATCAATCCTGTGTGTGTTTTCTTTTTGGTGGGGTTCATTTAGGCAGGAGAGAACACAGTAATCAGACAAAAATAACTGGTATGTGGTTCAAATACAACTCTAGTTAGGTTCATTTGCAGAGAGGAAGCAATTCAATCCTAAATCGATCCAACTGCAGGAAGTGATCTAGACATGCCATGTATTTTGGATTGATGGTGAAATTTTTCAGTTCAGTTATGTCCTGGATAAGAGGACTCAAACAAAACAGGAAAATAAATGATGGAATAATGACTGTAGCAATATCAGTGCTCTCATCCAACTGCGTAGCAAAACCTTTGGTAGCTTAAAATGTGGATATTAGCTGATTTTATCTGATTAATGATTAGCTTTCAGGAACCCGCAGATCATATATTTTTGTTCTGTAACTGCATCTGTTCAGATAAGTGGTAGAAGATGAATGAATGAATGAATGAATGAATGAATGAATGAATGAACTGCATCTGTTGTTTAGGAGAATTGACAACAATTTCAGTTATCTGTGGAAGCCTAAAAATAATAATTACTCCTAATATAATCACTACTTTTCTTTAAAAGAACCTTTTAGCGCTACCAGCTATTGTTGGTCTGTTAATATTTATTGCTAATATCCAAGATTTTAACAACAGGAGCCAGGCTAAGCGACTACTAGGGTTGCTGTGATATCATATGTATTAGTTAACTCAAAGTGTGTAAAAAGGAGTTGGTGTTTTCATTTTGTTCAGAGTTCAGATTCATTTTGTTTTTACACCCGTAATATTAGATACTGGTTGATCTTAGATTTTTGCTATCCATTTAAAACAAATCAAATCACCAAACATCTCATCTCAAGCATATTTTTAAATGAGTTAGTTCTCATACTAGAAATACAAATTTCCAATAATCACTGTCAGAAACTAATTTGACATGATTTATAATAAGTAATGACAATGCACTGATTCCACGCCAACAAATTAATTCATTAAATGTCAGGACTGTTTAATACATTTTAATAGAATGTACATTCTCAAGTACAGCACAGTTTTTCATCACATTTCATTTATTTGGTTTTCAATTTTCTTACAGATAAGAGTTACTAACGTCATGATGTGAAATGCTATGGCTTTTCTATATCTGTTCTTTTTCATTATTTTTGCTAGTGTCGTCAAACCAACTTTTTTTGCTGCGTTGATGTTTTAACATTTCTAATTTTACTGTGTCAAATGAATACATATCAGTGATTGTGTTTTCATTCACCCATGAAATAAAGGCATACATTATTTTCTGGATGATATTGCTTATCCTCCCACCTGAGCTCTTACCATTCTGAAGCTGATTTTGCATCATATGAAATTCTGACTGGTCTCTCAGACTCAGGCATGCAGAAAATGGACAAGCTGCTGAAAATCTATTTTCTCTCCTTTCTTTGAGGTCAGCAAGGTTTGCACTTACTCTGCCAAATAGCCTTTGTCCAACTGGTGGAAACAACCCAATGTGGTACTTTCTGTCATTATAGGTAGACCTTACAGGATGACCTCTGTCATCTTGCACTCCAAACTTAAGCTGCAGAGAAAGAAATGGAAAAAAAACAAAAACAAACAAAAAAAAAACCTGACAAATATATAATCATCATAGATGACTCACATCTTTCTGCATTACTCAAACAGAATGACCTAGAATACTATCAGATTTATATTGAATTATTTGGATCATTAAGCCATTTAATAGAATATATATTTATAAATATTTTAATATTCAGTATTGAACGGCTAAATCCCCCCTAGTTGTATGTCTGGGAGAACAATACATAGTAAAACATGCTGCATAAACCATATACAGTTTTTTTTTTTACATATACAGTGTTCAAAAGTTTGTATAGCCTGAAAGAAATTGTTAAACATGGCCAGTTATTTGGAAAATATTACTGATAATGCAAAATATTATTTTTCTTATTTAAGGATAGGTGTCACGTCAAGTCATTAATTATTGAAGAGTTGTTTGACTGCTTTTTAGTTACAGCTTCTGGAGCAGAGTCATTTAGAGCAGAGTCAATCAGCAGAGTTATGAGACCACACAACCATATACGCTATGTTTGGATAGGAGTCAACAAGTCCTACAGTGAAAAGTACACCATCCCCACTGTAAAGCATGGTGGAGGATCTCTTATGTTTTGGGGCCGTGCGAGCTCCAGTGGCACATTGAAGTTGATGGCAAGATGAATGCAGCATGTTATCAGAAAATACTGGCAGACAATTTGCATTCTACAGCAGGAAAGATGGGATGCTCTTGGATGTTCCAACATGACACTGATCCAAAGCACAAGGCAAGATTGACCCTCCAATGGCTACAGCAGAAACATGTGAAGGTTCTAGAGGCTATCAGTCTCCTGACCTCAATATCTTTGAGCCACGTTAGGGAAGATCTCAAGGTGCAGTTTGTGCAAGACACATGATGT